>NC_056728.1:1296722217-1296987217 GCF_019279795.1 Protopterus annectens | reverse complement strand
TTGGGATTCCGGATACTGGCTAAGGCTCTTGCCACCCCTATAGTGCCTTTTTTAGGCAAGGTTCAAATGACAAATTCACCACCGTAACAGGTACAAGCAAGCAAAATTTGTGGGAATGCTACTCAATGCTAGAAGTCTAAATCTAAAAATGCATTCACTCGAGACACTCCTTAAAATGGAGAACATCGACATCTGTGCAGTGACAGAGACCTGGTTCAAGGCTCCAGAGTGCACCCCTGCATTACCAGGCTATAATTCATACCACACCTTTTGGCCACCTAACCTGGACCGAAACATTAAAGGTGGAGGCTTGTCCATATTCATTAAGGATATCCACACCTCCAGCCTAGTTGCTCAGTATAATGCATCCAAGATTATCCAAGTGCTAATAACTCTGGGCAAGAACGCAATCCAAATTGTAACTTGCTACAGATCCACCACCATGCCCCAGGATTCCCACTCCTCATTTCTTGATACACTGAAAAATATTAGGGTACAAACCAACACCCTAATAATGGGGGATTTCAACTACCCCACCATTAACTGGGAAAGCTACTCATGTACCAACTCTTTTGCTCAACGTTTTCTTGAATTCATAAATTCCAATGCCTTGGATCAACTTATCCACACCCCCACCAGGGGCAGCAGTATCCTAGACCTGGTCATTACCAACATGGATGACCAGTGTTCCACACCAGAGGTCAATTCCTTGTTGGTCAGATCTGACAACAAGCTAATCAGCCTAGACATCCACATCCCCCCCCCCCCCATTAGGGGAAACCACCGTAAACAATTTCTCCAAAGCCAACTTCACGCTTCTTAAGACAGAAGTGACAAACTTCACGACACCCATGCAGATGGACAATAAAGATATGACTGCTGAATCCTACACAAATGCACTTTATAAGCACTTACACGAATGCATGGATTGTGCTATCCCTAACAGAACCAAGACGCTATCCTCCAAAAAAGGAAGCCAATCTGGTGGTCCCCTGCCATAAACAAACTCTACAACAGAAGAAAGAAACTGTTGCAAAAAAGAGTAAAATCCCATGACTGGAAGAACTTCCTGGTCAGCCTCAGTAAGAAGTTGAGATCCTTCATAAAATCCTCCAAAGCTAGTTATGAAAATAAAATCATCACTGATTCTAAAGACAACCACAAAGCATTCTATAGCTATGTCAAGAATCTCAATGGCAACACTCAGATCTGCTCTGAGTTACAGCACAATGGCACTAAATATACAGAACCAACTGATATTGCCAACATCCTGGCAGATAGGTTCAGTGCTAACTTTACCCCCCTCAACCCTAAAGTGCCCATATCTATACGGGAAGAATGCAAAGTTCCTGTAATCACGGCTGCACAGGTTAAAACCGCACTGTCCAAAGCCAAGAACACAGCCTCCATGGGACCTGACAACATCCCAGGCTGCGTTCTACATGAACTACAAAATGAACTGGCACCCCACCTAGGCACCATGTTCAGTCATAGCCTCACCTCTGGCTTTGTGCCCACTGAATGGTGCACAGCGATGGTTATCCCACTCCACAAAGGGGGAGCCACCACAGACCCCGGGAACTACCACCCCATTAGCCTAACGAGCCAGGTCTGCAAGGCCATGGAACGTATCATCATGGAACTTATAAACAAAGACATTGGTAATCTCCAAACTCTGGATGTTTGTAAAAGGCAGATCCTGTCTCCTAAACCTGATTGACTTCTTTGAAGTAGTCACCAAAGCTGTAGACGAGGGTAAGGTGGTTCACACAGCCTATCTAGATATCACCAAGGCTTTTGACACCATTCCCCACTCTGGAATTACAGATAAACTCACTAAACTAGGTATAAATCCCTATGACACAAGATGGCTTGCCAACTGGCTCAGTGACAGAACCCACACTGTGAAAGTAGCAGACTCCAAATCCAACTTCAGACCAGTGACAAGTGGAGTACCACAGGGCTCAGTCCTGGGTCCTCTCCTGTTTGGGATCTACTTTTCTGAAGTACAGGCTAAAACAGAAGGTCTTTGGCTAACGAAGTTCACAGATGACTGCAAACTAGGAACCATAACTGAAACTCCTAAAGATGTGGACATCCTACAAAAAGGCCTCACTGAGACAGATGCCTGGTGTCAAAGCCATGGCCTCAAGCTCAGTGCCAAAAAGTGCATTGTCATCTTCTTTGGTAAAAACCCTGAATCCATGAGCTACCACATAGGTGGTAGTCTACTTAACACTGAAAGTGTGATAAGAGACCTTGGAACACAGGTTGACAGTAGTCTCTCCTTTGATAATCACATCGCCACAGTAGTCCAGGTAATCCTTCTACGTAGCACACCTCATCACAAAAGGTTTCTCATCCAGGAAAAAAGAGGTCATTGTTCCCCTCTACTCATCACTCATTAGACCCATTATAGAGTACAATGCCCCGTTTGGTATGTACCTCACAAAGCATCTACAACAACTGGAAAGGCTGCAGAAATACCTCACAAAGAGGATTACCAGCCTCAAACAGATGCCTTACGCAGACCATCTCAAAAAACTCCAGCTTTACTCCGTCACATATCACCTACTCAGAGGCGATCTCTGCCTAACATACAAAGCTATGTCCAACCCAGAGCTGTTGGACATGCTCCACTTAAAGAAATTCCAATCCCTCTGAGCTACACACTCTAGGGACCTAAACCTTGTCACCACAATAAACAGAACATGCTGGAGAGACAGATTCCTGCCCCAGAGACTTCCCATACTCTGGAACAAACTACCTATCTATAGCAAATAAAGCTCCTCGTTAGCACTCTTCAAGAAAAATCATGACGATTGGATGGGAAATAGGAAATTCACCCCGGGGATCACCTCTGTGGCTCTGCTCGACAGGGGCACAGGAAAATAATTTTCTTGGGTGGCAAAAGCTGGGGTACCTTTTGGCTAGGCTTGTATAGGCCCTAGGGCCAATAGCCTAGTACCTACCTATGAACCTATGAAAGTTAATGATGTAATTTAAAAACGGAAAATACAATTTAATGAAAGTGAGTTTTCTCAGCATCTAATGTTCAGGTCTTGTCTCTGTGTGCTTAGATAACTTGGGAAGCAAACTAGAATTGAGAACAAGAATTTTTGATCCTCAGAGTACAAGAAGTGTTGTGTTAGGGTAAATGAAGAGCTGTTATGATAATGCAGATGAAATAATGTGGGCTGGTTATGTTGGTCTGAGTGACTGAACAGACATCTGACTCCTACCTGATTTATAACAAAAAAAACACCAGTTACTGTTCACAGACTCTGCATATAACTGCAGTGCACAACAACCAATATTCCGGTAAATCTGTTTTATTGATAAAATAATAAAAATATAAAAATGCGTTGCTTTTACATATGAGTTAAGCGCTTTCATCTACTCCATGTAGACTTCATCAGAACCATTCTTTATTGCCACAGCCGGCTTAAATATAATCATCAGCCAATCTCCTACTTCAGCTCATTACAATTACATGAATAAATCAGAATTTAAAGTGCTCAGTGCTTAATTTCCTTGTCGATCGCCTTTTTAAAAAAAAACATGAGATATCTATTAAAACTTCCTATATTTTTGTACATATATCATCAAATATATATGAACATTTGGATACAAGTAAACACATAAATGTCAACCATAACAGTTATAAATAAACTTGCTGTTCCATTAATTACTAAGTATAAAAGTATAAAAGTATAAAACCATCCTTACTATCACCATATCCCAGTGCATGTGCCTCAAAACCATCCTAACTACCCACTGTTTTCCAATATGTGCTTGATGGAAATAGTTTCATTAAGCCCTGGGTGAACTGAGGCATTGAGCTTGATCTGCCACCTAGCCTCCTTTTCACCCAATTTATTCTTTATGCTTCCCCCTCTGGGATTCCCTTTTATGCATTCTAATATGCCAAAATTGAAGGAATCACAGTGTTTACTACCATCTAGATGCCTCCATAATGCATTTTTTGTATCTTGTTTCTTTATTCTATAACAATGATCATAGAGTCTGTTACTAAGGCATCTATTAGTCTTGCCCACATAGAAACAAGGGCATTTAGTACACTTCGTCAAATGCACAAGATGGGAAGTTCTGCAGTTACCTTTTAGAAACCTAACTTCAGTTCTATTTATGTCTTCCAAAGTTAGGGAAGAAACCTTAATAATTAGACTGCACTGATTACATTTCCCGCATTTAGTAGTGCCAACACTATTATAATTGTGATTATAATTCATGGTTTTCCATTCCAATTTCATTTTCATGTTGCTTCCATTTCTGGATACGAATTTGGGTGCCTCCCCCACCGTCTTAAATACACTAGTGTCAGTTTTCAAAATATTCCAGTTGTTTGCTATTATTCTCTTTATATCCCTTGCTTGGGGGGTGTATTGTAATATACATGCCCTAGTAAATTCATTTGAGTCCTGCTCTTCTTTGTTCATATTACTCCCTACTATTTTGTTTATACCTGTCCCTAAAATGGGTTTATATTTTTCCCCCATTCCTTCTTCACATATTCCTTAATGTCCACTATCATACCTATAGGATATCCTCTATTCTTGAACATATTTCCTATAACATCCAATTCAATGACCAAATCAGAATAATCCGAGGTCATTCTAGCAGCCCTTATACACTGACCTTTTATAATACTCCTTTTCTGGCTACTGGGATGGCAACTGGAATGCTGTAAATAGGCATTACTGAAGGTATCTTTCCTAAAAAATATTAGATTTAAATCTACCATTTTCCACAGTTATACAAGTATCCAAATAGGATATAGACTTCTTATCAATACTGAACGTGAATTTTAAATAATCACACCTTGTGTTTAAATATACTTTAAAATCATTTAGCTTACTCTCATTACCCTTCCAAATTAAAAAAAATATCATCCAAAAACCTCAAGTAACACAAGATATAGTCATTCCAATCCGTTTGTAATACATATTCTGTTTCCCAATCTAATAAGAATAAATTGGCAAAAATGGGGGTGCAAGCCAGTAACCGGTGTTTTTTTTTGTTATTTGGTCAACTGTTCCTACCTGCTTTATGAAACAGTGTGTGCTATGAAAAGCTGATATGAGTGCATATGAATACTGTTCAACAATACCTAAGTGTATGTATCCTTGAAATGAGTGTAGAGAAAACTGTAAGATTTATATATTTATATCTATATTTCTATCTCTCTCTCTCTCTCTCTCTTTATATATATAAATACACACACATACATGACTTACTTCTGATTGAGTTATGGGACATCAAGCGGCGACTCAGTGAACAAAAGATGTTGAACATCCTCCTCCATGACCATTCAATATTGACAGCAGAACAACAACAGTAACATCCTACAAGATAACAAGGTGGCAGTAGAGAATCTCCAAATGTGTAGGTTAAGCAAGAGGCTTGCAGCCACTACTAGTGAACTGCATGTTGGTATAGTGGATCCTATCCCCCAGATTTACTAAACTTCCATGCAGGACTAGCTTAGTCCTGCAAGGAAGTGCCCGTTTAAGAGCATTACGGCAGCATGTCATGCATAGTAATAAGGCGTGCTGCCTGAGCTCCTAGGCTTACATGAGCATGTACGGGTGCAGAGGGCGTGTCTGAGAGCAGAGCTCTCAGAATAAACATGCCCCTGCAATGTAGAACAGCAGAAAGTGGTAAGAAATGAGCGAGACCGCTCATAGGTGTAAGCATATGTAAGCACTAGTAAGCCTGTTTAAGTGTGTTTGTGCAGCGGTAAGCACTCCCTACATAGGTTAAGCAATGTATATGCTAACTGAGTATTAGACACTGTAACCATTAGTTAGCAGTGCTTACCTCCACACAAACCCGTGCAAACCCGATTACAACTGCTTTAAATTGCCTTAAGCACTCTTTATCCAACGGCGTGTGTTCTGCCCAGCAACAAAATAAATGGACTCTGCAAGGCTCAAACCCAGGACTGTGCATATCATACACATAGTGATTTACCACTAAGCCATGCCAGATACCCATAAATCTGATGTTGTCAGAAACATAACATCCAGCCCAGTCATGCAACAGTACAGAGAATGTATACCAACATCTAGATGTATATGTGTGTGTGTAAATATATTAATATCTCAACAGATACAACATATATATATATATATATATATATATATATATATATATATATATATATATAAATATTTAGAAATATATACATATATATAAATATATATGAACATATATACATGCAAATGGCTACGTCTACACATATATATGTCAACACCTATATGTCTACATATACACAGCAAGTTACATATATGTATGCAGCTATATATCCTTATAGGTATATACAGACATAGTTATAAATATGTAAGCAAATATGTATACCTATATAGGTATATATGGCCATACATCTGTAGATAGCAATGGTAGATTAACAGAAACATATACCCGTGAAGTCTAGTTTTATTACCAAGAAATATTCGTCCCTAGCGGGACGACCCAAAAATTAAGGGATTCTTTAGGGTAACCTCATGTCTCGAAAGGTAGACATGGTTGGGTTCCTATGTGTGTGGACTACAGCGTGTGGAAGACTGAAGATATTTGGGTCGGGACAATTTACAAGATGGGTCCCGAGGAGTGGAGGGTGGGCAAAGTGTGGTGGTTTGGTTGCTACGGGCCTGCAACTGGGGAAGGGATGGTTGCTGCCTGCGTGGAGCTGGGGGGGAAATGGAACTGTGGGTAAAGAATATATGGGTCAAGCAGAGACTGGGTTGGATGGGCCTGTATTAATCAGCCTGCCTAGTGGATTGGGGAGAGGGAAAACAAAAAAAAGAAAAATTAAAAAATATTAAACATCTCTAGTGCACTCTGTCAGGTCACATTTCAACAATAACAGATATTGTATGGCTACCTTCTAATTAAATCAAGACCAGTTACCTTTCAAACCTTTCAATTGCTGTATCAATTTAGGGCAGATTTAATGTTTAGGCTTTCATTAAAACCCGGGTTAGCATCTGCTTTAAGTTTATAGTATATGTATATATAAATATATATATATATATATATATATATATATATATATATATATATATATATATATATATATGTGTGTGTGTGTGTGTATACAGTAAGATACTTATGTAGTAGGTGCACACAATATGGTACACCCACTATGCCTACAGTTAACACCCTAGCAACTGGACACTGGATGACCCACCCATACAAATGACATTCGTTGCCTGCAACATATACCCACAGAGAGGACATAGGATAAACACCACACACAGGTTTGCAGAAATGGAATACCGTTATTTGTGTACTATTCAGAGTTACATGCCATGTCATATAGCTGTTCAAATATTGACATCCATATCAATAGAGTAATGCAACTGCGAGACAGTTATACTAATACAGTAGTCTGGACAGGTCCACAGCTGTTGCTGTCCAGGCCAAGCCCTTCAAATCGTACATTAGTAAAGACAGTCTGGGCCAAAGGATACCACATAATCATCAGTAAGTGATGCAGGTGTATAGTCCAGCAGCCTCTGTCTACACTCTGTACACAATTGCTAGGTGGTAAAGACTTCAGTTGACCAAATGGGATGTAACTGTTACATAACAAGGCATAACCGACACCATCACAGGCACACTGGAAAACAGAACAGTCTGTATAGCAGGAGGCAGTAGGCTTGCACTAACCCACTTTATGTAAGTAATGTCAAGATAGGTGACTTGTATAGTACTGTACATCCAGATACCTTAAGGCAGCTCACCCCTGATACCCCCACATGTTGTAACAGCCTAGGTTATGTATGGTGCGTCACCCTCGTAGACTCAATAATCCAGGGCCATATACCACTGTTACATACACTGGCCTCTGGATTGCATATGGGCACACATGTATTATGTAGGTGAAGCCCACACATATATGGCCCCAGCCCCACTGTATGTGTGGGGGATACAGCAGCAGTGGACTGCTGGCAGGAATGGCAGTGTGGTATACATATATGTACATATGTATCTCTATCTGTATATGTGTAGACATATACTGCTTTGTATATGCATAAATCTGGGTGTGTATATGCATACCTATGTACATAGACACACCCATCTATATATGTCGATATGTACATGTGTAATTAACTATATAGATATCTGGATAATAATATGTACATATATATTTACCATATATCCTGAACATGGTGTGTAGCCCTACCTCAGCTCCTATATTACCACCTTCGTAGTGCAAGGGGATGTCAGGCATGTATAGCAGGTATATTAGCAGGCTATTGCTACTGTAATAGGGATTGTCTTCACAGACATGGTGTGTTTGGGAGGTCACATCTGCTTTTCACATGTGCACCATTGGCTACTGACAGACATCTTAAGGACATCATAGTACAGTACCTCTGCAAGCACGTAATGCTCCTGTGGACTTCAGCAGAGATATTGGCCAATAGATGTGAACATTCTGACACACTCTGTACAGTCCAGAGGTATACACAGAATCCCTTAGTGCAGAACATGTGGACCAAGCCTGACAATATGGATGTTAACAGCCATGTAGATGGGTATAGCACATAACGACTGGTATACATTCGCCCCCATAGGTTATGCATTCACACACCTCTGTCTGTCCTGATACATAATTACTGCTGGTACAGAGGTGCGATGGCCACATACTACCCACTAGATACTGACATACATCTGCACTGCATCCCACTGCTCTGTCTGACATACATGACTGTTATGGGAGGCCTAGCAGCAATATATTTGGAATGTATCTGGACATGACACCTCACTGGGTAAGTACACTAAGCTGCTAGGCATGTGACAAAGCACTGTGCAGGCCACAGGCAGACTGGCCCAACACTGGCCTACATCTCCTATGGGGAAATGCACATGTACCTGCATATATAGCAGGCTCAACGAGCATGTCACAGCACAGGTTATGATACACCTGTGTGAAAGTGCATAACCACAAAAAGTGTGAACACTGACACAGCCACATATGGTAAGCTAGCATAATATTACAGTATATGGGCAATCTGTGCAACACCATCCTCATGTGTGCCACTCACACACTAACCCTACATATACTGGGCCACTACACAGTGTGGTCTGATGCCCGTCTATGGTATGGGACATGTGTGTGTGTGGCCCTGCAAACATGTAAGCCAATATGGTAACATACAGGAGAGCAGCATGTAACATCAGATAGGACGGGACCTAGGACGATGACATCTACCACAGTCTGTACACAGGCCAAGGTACATATTAAGAATACACACACTCTCAGCATTCACCATAAGTACACATACCTCAGTACTGTACATACAACCACAGAATGTCCAGGTCATGTCATCAAATATAACCCCTACTGAACATAACATGTGTATCAGTCTGATATCTCACTGGCTTGTTATCAGATATGATGACACTAATGGTGGTGTACAGCACATATGCACCTCTTAATGTACAACATATGTACAAAAGTTGACAGAGTTGTGGCTGGAAGCACATACACAGTGCCAATATTGACATGTTGCTGTGATAACCCCATACATTTACTGTTGTAACAGGGCTTGTTGCAACATATGTTTTATGAGGGATATGAGGTCAGTAACTATCATGGCTTTCACCATCTACAGACTGCAATCCTCACACTACCTTCTGCAGTTAACAGATAGATGCTCTGTGGGTAACACATGAAACCAAAGGCACGACACACTGCCCAGTCGGCAGATGCCCCTACAGATAGGGATTCCTCATAAACAAAACTGACATGGCAGGTATTAAAACATGTAGGACAGCCATATCCACACACACACTGTTACACCAACATTACTCCAAATGCAGTATTGCAGCACTTACAGTCTGTAGTCAGGTTGGGTACATCCTCCTCCTGTGTGTTGCCCTGTTTCCATGGTGTATGTTGTTATAGGTAAATCCCCAATCCATCTGAGATGCTGTTTGCCAAACAACAGATCGAGTTCCTGCTCACAGTGAATGAAAAGACCCAACACCAACATGATGTTCCTAGATATTGGTGTGTTTACATGCAATTGGCTATAGGATTGTTATCACAGCTTTTCCACATGCATTCAGCTAGGGGAGGGCTGTAATATGTGCAGAGGCCATCAGCTGATCATGAGCATCACGTAAAATGCACATGCTGCTGCCTAAGAAAAGCAGGTGTAGGTCTCCACATCCACTAGTGAGGGAGTGAAAGAGGCAGACAGAGGCATTAGCAAGTCAGGGAGGGGTGGGAGAGTAAACCTAAGCATGTTTGTGTCACACACCTACCAGCACAGGGTATCAAACCTCTGCCAAGTATGTAATGCTATCACAGTCCTATGCAGTTATTGGATGTGCCACATAGGTTACCTGTTGTGGAGTCCTCAGAACATACATGTGATGGTGAGTGACATCTGCAACCGGGATATGGTAGCTATACGGTAAGTGAAGTACACGTGCCTGTCCACATGAACAGGTGCCAGCGTCAACACAACCACACTCTCACAGGGGCACAAACACATTGGCACACTTGGCAGGGCCAGGGATACAGCTCATCACTAGTGAGATTGCCACAACAGATAACTGTGCAGGTATCACATGCACCACATGGGTCATATGGAGGTTATATGGGCACAAGGTATGGGGAGGTGTCTGGCATCAATCAGCATGCTTCCGTATGCCACTGGGGGTTGTAGTGAGTGTGAATGTGATCATACGCATCATACAACACACACACAAACACACAGGGTGCCAGTACTGACATGCATGGGTGCATTTATGCACGGGTATGTGGTGGACGACTGTGCCAGACAGCTATACAAGGCTAGATGCTGGGTATACCTTGGCATCAGGCCACATGACAATGGTCTGCATTGTGGCTCAGGGCTGTGGTTTCTGCATTTGCCCACACAGGTTGGTATTATATCCACCATCCAGTCACCTGGGTGACTATTGCATGTGGCCAATGCTGTGCATCACTTGCCATGTATGTGTTCCTTAGTTCATGACATGGACAGTGTCTAGGATGTGCACACCTCCCACATGCATGTAAAGTGACATGTGGATCTGTACCTGGGGTGTCGGGCCCATGTTGTGTGCACAGATTATCATCGGATGTGCCATTCTTGGCCACCTGTGGCAGGAACTGGTAATGTGCAGCAGGTTACCCCTGCACCTACATTGATAGCATGCTAATAACATTCCCTGGTGTCAGTGGCATCTGTCCATACAGGGCATGTTTTCAGGCATGGTATGTCCTTTGTGGGTCACATGTGCTGGCTCCACAGGTGTTGCAGATGTCCAGTGGGGAACATGGGGAAGATGCACTGTTGCATGTATGTGCCTATTGGACAGATGGACAGGATGCTATGCCCTCTGTAGGCCACTGCATTCACACCATAGTTACTATCAGTCGCCAATATACAGTGTACTACACACATATTAGCTGTTGCCTCGACATGTGTGTGTGTGTGTGTGTGTGTGTGTGTGTGTGTGTGTGTGTGTGTGTGTATGAGACATGGGTTGAAAGTGTGCTCTGGATAGTACTGGGGTTGCTAACTCTGATTGCCTGGCCTTGATTTTGCATGTATGGGTATGGATTTGCACCCCAGCCTCTCAGTTATTTCACATCTGCTATCCCTGTACAGTAGACATTGTGATATATACTAGAGCCACCATATAAGAAATTTGCAAAACCCACTCCACATTGTGGCCAGGTGTCACACACTCACACACACCTCCACACAGGAGATGAGTTACAAGCGCACACACACACACACACACACACACACACACACACACACACACACACACACACACACACACACACACACACCTGTCATGTCTGGGAGTAGAACCCCTACCTAACTAGTCTATTACACTACAGCACTACGCAGTTATAGTACGTGTCACAGATATTACTAGAGTACTTCTTCCCCAAAGGTGTTTATCAAATTGACTGACAGCAGGATAGCCAAAGTAGGACATTTGCCATGTTCTGAGCGTGACTAGCCTCTAATGGATTGCTCCCTACACAAGCATTGAAACACACACAAAACATCCAGAACTGCCATGGGTGGAAATAGAACCCTACCAGACTTTTAAATCACACTACAGCAGTACACAGTTAGAGGATATGCTAAGGAGATTACTGGGCTACAACTTTCCCAGAGATGTATTTCTAGGTGGATGACATCAGCAGCCTTACCAAAGTAGAGCATTTAACTTGCAGGGGGTGTGCCTACCATAAAAATCATTGTCTTTTACATGGACAGACACACACACAATCACCATGTTTAGTATTAGAACACCTACCTAACTACTTTTTCACACTATAGCAGTACGTCGTTATAGGATATACTACGGAGATTGCTGGGCTATGACCTTCCCATAGATGTATTTCTAGGTGGATGGTATCAGTAGCCTTACCAAAGTAGAGCATTTAACTTGTAGGGGCTGGGCTTACCCTAAAAAGCATTGCTTTCTACACAGACAGACAGACACACACACTTGCCATGTTTGGGATTAGAACACCTACCTAACTACGTTATCACACTACAGTAGTAAGCAGTTACAGGATGTGCTATAGAGATTAATGGGCTGCACCCTTCCCAGAGATGTATTTCTAGGTGGATGACATCAGCAGCCTTACCAAAGTAGAGCATTTAACTTGTAGGGGGTGTGCCTGTCCTAAAAAGCATTGCCTTCTACACAAACAGTTGCCAAGGCTGGGGCTGAAATGTCTACCTAACTAGTTTATCACACTACAGCACTGCACAGTTATGGCACGTGTTACAGAGATTGCTGGGATACAATCTTCCCAGAGATGTATTTCTAGGTGGATGACATCAGCAGCCTTACCAAAGTAAAGCATTTAATTTGTAGTGGGTGTGCCTACCTAAAAAGCATTGCCTTCTACACAGACAAAGTCAGACAGACACACACACAAACACACACAAACAGTTGCCAAGGCTGAGGCTAGAACTCCTACCTAACTAGTTTATCACACTACAGCAGTACGCAGTTATGGGATGCAGAATGGAGATTACTGGGATACAACTCTCCCAAAGGTGTATTCCACAGTGCATGACCTTAGCAGGCTTGTCATAATAGGGCTATGGGGAGGGCAGTGTGTGTGCATGGGCCATAACCCATTCATCTAGAGGTTGACACACCACATGCAGGCACAACCTGGGTCATATTTCACAGGTACGTGTATACAGCTGCTAGATGACTACTTCCTTGAACAGTCATGTTGCACAGCTGGCACGTGCATCACATACTCTGTAATGCCGACAGATACCAGTGGCTAGTATCTGCAGGGAGTGACATCTGACCCTCATGTGGCTGTGGCCCTTTGCCTGTGTGCTGGGTGGGAAAGGCTTGGATGGCTCCTTGTCACAGTCACCCTCTTCCACACATCTATGTATGTATACCTTTGGCTTATTATAGTGTGCTGTCCTTACATATATGCCTGTATTCCTATCCACTGTGTGTGCAAAGCATGAGTGGTGCATACTGAGGAGTGTCTGTGCTAACATCTGTGGCTGCCAGATATGTCTGGGCCACTGGTGTTTGCAGACATGACCTTCATGTGTTTAAGTGTGTGAGCATGACCAGTATGACCTTCCAGTATGTTGTTGACTGACATTGCCTTCTTTTCTCTAAGTGTGTGGGCATGACCAGTATGGCCATCTGTATTGAATGTGAGAGTAGAGTCCAGGTCATTTGCACTGCAGTGCTGACCTTTGTTTTGTACACCTACAGGTAGCATGCTGTCTCTGCAGGGTATGCGTCGATCATTTGGCATGGACTGTTACTACATGTCTGCATTTCTACATAGGATGGGGGGGCACACCTGACTATTTCTACATTTCTACATAGGATGGGGGGGGGGCACACCTGACACTTGTACACATTTGCTAGGACTGTACTGGTATGTCGGGTACTCCATTTCAGTCTGTTGTCTTACCTATCATGCTGACTAGAGGCATACCAGTGTACTACAGATCTTAGCTTTTAATTACCTACATATTAGTTTCTGACTTCCTACCCTTCAGAACTGACATCCCACTGTCTGGCCTGCTGTAGTCTGTCTGTGTAGGCCTGGGGGGAGGTTACCCATAGGCCTCATTCAGAGGACATAGCACCACCTTTGTTTGCATTTATCTACACCTGTACTGCTGGCTGTGACTGTTGTTGGGTATGTGACCCTCCCCGACTGGCATGTGTGAGTCACTTACCTTGTGGGTGTCCTAGTATTGAGGGTGGTGCTGCAGGGCTGCCTATATCGGATGCACATAGTACACTCCCTACACATGGTTAGGCACAGGTAGTGTAATATTTGGCATCCGTGTTACTGTATGTGAGAGTCAGAGAGAGGTGTTATTCCCTGGGTCATTCCTGTGTCAGTGAATGTGCTATGTATTGCCACTTTGCCAAGGCCAGGGCATACTGGGCATGCCTCCTTCTGCCTACTGGGGCAGGCTCAGGTTGTTTGTCCTCTGACTCACTCTGTGCCTGTGCAGGCCTTGGCAATGGTGGGAGGCTGTGTGGCCCTGCCTCATGCTGTTTCTGCTGCAGCTGTTTCTGCAGGATCATATTGTGTAGCATGGCACATACAAGGACAATTTGAGTACATGTAGCTGGTGAGTACTCCAAGGCTCACCGGATGTGTCCAGGCACTGGAACCGTGACTTGAGCATCCCAAACAAACACTCTATTATAAGTCTGGTCTGTGCATGTGCCTCATTATGGAGTTCTTGGTTGGGTGTGTGTGCATTTCTGATGGGTGTCATCAGCCACGGCTCCAGTGCCTATCCAGCATCCCCCACTAGGTGACCATGAGGGATGTCCCCATTGGCAAATCTCTGGTACAGCTGCATCAGATGCCAGATGTGGGAATCGTGATACTGTCTGTACGGGTCTGCACACTCTTCTCCGTCTCCTCACTATGGGTTGGTGGGCAGCATTCATATCCTCACCACCCTCAGCCTCTTCCATAAGTTGTTGAATGACAGCTATTGCAGCCCTTATCATTTTGCTGTACTGAGTATTAAAAGTTCCCTGCTTGTTTACACCGGTGGTGTAGAGAGTGGGAAAAACCAGAGGGGAAGGTGTTTGCATAGTTTATACTAGAGTTCTGGGCTGGGCTGGTCTGCTGTCTATGTAAGTGGCTGATTCTGATACATTTCACCTGCCAGCTAAGCTAGTTCTCCTTGATTACCTTCCTACTGCTGTTTTCCCTTCTCATTGCCTTCCTGTTTAAGCCTGTGTGTGTGCCGTGCAAACAGAGTGCTCAAATGTGCACACTACTGCTATTTCCTGGTTTAACCTCTTTTTTCTTCCTGTAAAAATTGGTGCGCAGCACATACACCTGCTTAGGCTTTGTAAAGAGTGCTAAGCAGGTTTAGTTACACCTCCTAGCTTGGCTGTGCTAAGCTAGGAGCAACCCCGAGCCACAGGGCTCCAATCTGCTTACAGTATACCTGACACACTCCCCCATGATGTCACCTAACTCCTAGGCTTGCACCACGCTATTCCTACTCTTACACTGTTTGGACCTGACTCACATGCTGGGGGACACTGGGATTCACTATCCTTCCCCTCATTTGCATAGGATTGCCTGCTAATGCATAGTTACATGTCTCACACTGAGCCTCCCCCCCTTAGCAACTACTACTCACTGGCCAGGTTGTCTTCTACCTGCCATTGACTTGCATGGCAGAATAGTGATTTAGTTAGACTGCTTATTTTAGGTTTATTTTATTATTTCCCCCGATCCCGTTTGCTTGCCACTGCCCTACACTTAAACAGCCACGATCTGCTAAATCAAAATAAAAGTTGTTTTTTGTATTATTTTTTTTTTGTTTGCAATGCCAGTGGCCTTCTACTTGGACATTGGCATGCTTACTACATGATATGCAGCCTTTATTTGTGGCTGTCACAGCTCTGTTTTGGATTTTGCAGAAATGTACTTGGTTACCAACTGAGTACATTTCTGCAGATAGCAGTAGTCTTGCACGGACTGTTGCAAGCTTCCTGGATTGCAATATCACCTCATTTGCATAGATTTCTCCTGCAAATGGGGTGATTTGCATACCAGGGCTTAGTCCATGCAGGATTAGTGCAGGAGTGCTCGTGCGTGCCCCTGCAGGCTGTTCCTGGATCGCATAGCAGACATATTGCCTACTTGAGCTCCTGCACCGATCTTGCACTCCGTGCAAGCTTTTAAGAATCCAGGAGACTGTAGAAGTCTGTGTTAGTAGTCTGGGTCCTACAAAGCTCTACAGTTTTTTTTTTTTCATTTTTGTGACCAAATGGAAATGTGGATCCATTCAATAATATGATCACAGTGGTGTCCCAGTAGGCTGACTTTGACTTTGTGATTTGTGCTGCTTGAAATGTTTATTTATGTAATTATTTAATTTTGGTTTTGCTTCTAGTTAATGGTCAGGCAGTGTGTTTCACTCTATGTATAGGCTTACATGGAGTTCTGCGGCCAGTATCTTGGATGGTTGTGGAGAAGGTTATTCAACATTATTTCTTTGTTGATTCACCCCTCATTGTCCTGGGACTTAGTCTGAAGTTAGGTTACCAAAAAGTTTATATTATTAATACAGGAAAGGCAATCTTTGCAAGAAAACTTGCAAAAGCCACTTTATAAGGGAAATATATATTTCCTGTGGGAAAAATTAAGTTTCAGAGTAGGCATTTCTAAGTTTAGTAAATGGTTTATTTAATTTATTACATCCGAGTGATGCCTCCAGGTGCATTTGCAGTTAATTCCTACTGACGCTTCTACGTGTCAAATATTGCTTGCTCATATTTGCATCAATAATTCCAAAAACCATGCTATGTATGCGCTTTAAAAAGATTTCATCTTAAAGCTCACACAATGGCAAACTCAATTAAATTAATATTTGACCGCTGTCTAGTGCAGGTAAAGAGATATTAATTGTTGTTTTTATGATATTAATTTATATAGAGATAATTTTCAGATTTTTCTAAATATCTAAACAACCAAGTAACACAGACAGAACTCTTTCGTCTCTTATGAAACCTCTAAGCCAGATGCATAAAATGCTGCTGATAGTATATGTGTAACTTGCATGGTTGCTGAGATATTGTAAGTTGTTTACAAAATATTTCAAATGTAATAGTTGCTGGGCTGGATTCACAAAGGCTTGCACGGAGTCTAAGAGTAGAGTAAGACTCCATGCAGCCAAGATGTCCGACGAACGATCCAGGAACAGCCGGCAGGAGCGTGCAAAAGAGCTCCTAAAACGGATCTTACACGGACAGGGTTAGGATATGCAAATTACCTCAATTGCTGCCGAAAGGCATGCAAATGAGGTAAATTTGTGATCCAGGAAACTCGAACCTGCCCGAGTA
Source organism: Protopterus annectens (assembly GCF_019279795.1). Lineage (NCBI taxonomy): Eukaryota > Metazoa > Chordata > Ceratodontiformes > Protopteridae > Protopterus > Protopterus annectens. The sequence continues at coordinate 1,296,969,811 of NC_056728.1, read as the reverse complement.
AGAGCAGTGTTATTTGCAGAAATGTACTCAGTTGACAACTGAGTACCGTTCTGCAAATAACAAAACAGAGCCGTGACAGCTCCAAATAAAGGTTGCATCCAGTTGAGGAAGCATGCCAATGGCCAAATATACGGCCATTGGCAATGTTCCCTGATGCAATATTAAAAAAGAAATAATTTTTTTCCCCCCGATCTCTGAGGTTTAAGCGTAGCGCAGCGCCTCGCAAATGTGCTGTGTTCTAAAAACCAGAAAACCAAAAATTAAAAGGCACAAATAGGGAATTTATAGAATATCATACCATACAATGCAAGTGAATGGCAGGCTGAAGACAACATGGCTACCGAGTAGAGGTTGCTAAAGGGGGAATTCAGTCTAAGAGATGTAACCAAGCATTAGTAGGCAATCCTATGCAAATGAGGGTAAAGATAGTGAATCCCGAGTTTACATAGCAAATGAACAGTCAGTGGAGTGTAAGAGTAGGATAAGGGGAGTAACAGAGTAGAAGATAGGTGACATCACGAGGGGGGTATGTATGAAAGAATGTAACTCATTGGAGCAGAGTGGCATGTGTCTGCTGTCAGTTACTCATCACTGAAAGAGGTGTGTCACCAGGTATCCTAACTAAAGTCAAGAAATAGAAGGTGTATGCCATGGATAACACTAAAGTTTCTGGCTGAAGTGGCTGCAACGTGTTTGTGTGCGGGTGCACGCGTTTAAGCTGGAGTAAGTATGTGTAAGGATGTTGAAAACTGTGTAAGCACATTTGCGCCTGTGTGCGTGTGTTTAAGCAGGAATTAGCACGTGTTAGGCCGTATAAGCATGTGTGAGCGTGTGTGAGCTGGTGTGCGCATGTTTGTGCTTGTGTGCGCGGCACTGCCCCCTGTGGAAACAGAAAGGGAAAAGGAAGCACAGCAAAGAGTAGGAAATTAACCAGGGAGAATCAGCAGAGCTAGCAGGTGAAAACAATCAGAATCAGGCAATTACACAGGCAGTACACTAGCCCAGCCCAGCACTTAAAACTCTGCAAACAACATTCCACCATGTTTTTCTCAGAGACACTGCAGCACTGCAGTATACTAAGAGAAGTGAAAACTTAAAAGCTTTACTGAGACAAAAAATATGTTAGGGGCTGCCATAGCTGTTATAAGGCAACATATGCAACATGCTGAGGGTGGTGACAATGCAAATACTGCTGAGCAACCCACAGTGAGGAGACAGAGAAGAGTGTACAGGCCCAGGGTAACCTACCAGGGGCTACATGAGCTGGAGATAGTGGAGTGCTATAGAGTGGACAGAGACCTCATGCAGCAAATTGTTGAGCTGTGCAGGCCATGCCTCACAACACAGAACCAATAGAGGGGAACCCAACCCAGTGGAAACCAAAGTATGTGTTGGCCTAAGAATACTAGCAACAGGTACCTTCCAGAAACCAACTGGTGATATGATGGGGATTTCACAGGCATCAGCATCCAGGGTACTGTACCAGTTCCTGGATGCCATGTCAGCACATGTCAGTGATCATGTATATTTCCCCAATTCCTGTGAGGTATTGGCCCGCAATATGCGTCTTTTCCAGCAAATAGTGGAATACCCTGAGGTAGTAGGTGCAATAGACTACACGCACATACGCATCAAATCACCAGCCTGTGAGTGGGGTAGGGCCTACATTAACCGCAAGGGCTTCCTCTCCATCAACTGCCAGGTTGTGTGTGATGCCCAGGGCATAATAATGAATGTGTGTGCTGGCTGCCCCGGAAGCTACCACGATTCCCATATCTGGAATCTAACACAGCTGTACCAGACATTTACCAATGGGGACATCCCTCATGGTCACCTAGTAGGGGATGCTGGATATGCACTGGAGCCGTGGCTGATGACACCCATCAGAAATGCACACACACCTGAACAGGAATGACATAATGAGGCACACGCACAAACATGAAATGTAATCGAGCATGTGTTTGGGCTGCTCAAGTCATGGTTCCGGTGCCGGCACACATCTGGTGGAGCCTTGCAGTACTCACCAACTACATGTACCCAAATTGTCATGGTATGTGCTATGCTACATAATATGATCCTGCAAAAACAGCTGCAGCAGGATCAGCATAGGCCCGGGCCAAACAGCCCCCCACCATTGCCAAGGCCATCACAGGTGTGACTCGGAGGAGGAACAACCTGAGCCTGCCCCAGGATTCATGCCCAGTATGCTTTGGCCTTGGCAAAGAGGCAATGCATAGCACATACACTGGCTCAGTAGGAACCCTGGAAATGATACCGCTCCCTGACCCGCACATATAGTAAAAGAGATGCCTAACTTGACACTACCTGTTTTCAAACATGTATAGGGAGTGTACTATGTGCATCCGTCATAGGCAGCCCTGCAGCACCACCTGAGGCATGATTGCCTTGTTTTAAGCAATATAAAGCAGTGCTAAACAGCTTTGCTACTACTTAGTAAATGTAAACATAATCGTACACACTAAGTGGCACAACTTTGGGCAATGTTGAGTAATATTGGCCAATGTTCAGCAATGTTGAAAAATGTTGAGCAATGTTGGGCAAGTCTGGTCAAAGTTGGGCATAGTTGAGCAAAAGCAGGTAAACATGCACATATATGCTTTACTGAACCTTAAGCAGTCTGGTCTGCCCAGTATGAAAATTTAAAGCAGTGACAGGCCTCCAACTCAGGATACTGTGCACTATAGTCACAGTACCGAACCACTAAACCACAACAGTATTTCACTGGTCAGCCTGTATGAAGACATGTTGGTAAGTCTATGCAAAGTGTCTCATGGAAACCCTGCAGGCACAGCATAATTCATGTTGAGTTATGACACAAAGGTGAGCCCTGCAGTATAAATATAACTTGATTTCCAACACACATAGTATACATGTTAATATTGGGCGTGTTCACACATGGCAACAAATGTAGTGGACTCTAGACAGCAACATACTGAAAGGTCACACTGGGCACGCTCACACACTTGAATAAATGAGACAAATGTCATGCAGCAAAACACTGAAAGGGCAAACTGGGCATGCTCACACACTTAGGCCAAGTCTGAGTGCAGCAGTGGGCCAGACATATCTGGCAGTTCACGTGTTAACCCAGGGACCTTTCACTAGCCACCAATCCTGCCTTGTGCACACAGTTATAAGACAACAGACACATATATAACATCTTGGAACCCTGTCATAATCAAATATGTACTACAGATACACAGGTTGTACATAGAAAGTGGGAAAGCAAAGAAGATAACAAACCAGCAGTCAGTATCATCAATAAACAATGTGCACTCCAAACATTATCATAGGTACATAGGTTCATAGGTTGATACTAGGTATCAACCCTAGGGCATTCATAAGCCTAGCCAGAGTGTGATTGGCTTTCACCACCCTGTAGACTAGTATACTGTGCCTTTGAATAGTAGGTCACACAAGATAGCCATTGCACGGTTAGTGTTTTGTGCCGCTGTCTAGCAGGGACCCAGAAGAGATCCCAGGGGTAAACGTATGATCACCCATCCACTCGTCAAGATTTCCCTTGAAAAGGGTCAGTGAGGGGCTCTGCCTAACTTAGACTGTGATTTCATTCCAGAGTGACGGGAGCTTCTGGGATATGAATCTGTCCCTCCAGCATGTCCCATTAATTCTGTGCTGAGGTTGAAGTCCCTGGAGCGTGTAGCTGCAAGGGATTCTGATATCCTGAGATGGAGCATGACCAATAAGTCTGGGTTGGACATGGCTGCATACGGCAGGCACAGATCACATCTGGGTAGGCAGTAAGCAACTGAGTACAGCTGGAATTTCAGTAGCTGAACTGCGTAGGGCATCTGTATGAGTCTCCTGTTCCACTTGGTGAGGTACCTTTGGGGTCATTACAGTTGCTGCAGGTGTCGGGTAAGGTACATCCCAAATGGGGCATTGTACCCAAGTATGGGCCTGAGGAGTAGAGGTGCACAATGACCTCTCTTGATTTAGATGTGAAACCTTTTGGGATAAGGTGGGCTATATAGAAGGTCTACCTAACCACTTTGGCAATGTGATTTTCAAAGGAGAGATTACTATCTACTTTGGTCCCCAAATCCCTAAGTACACCTTCTGTACATAATGGATTACCACCTATGTGGTAATCTGTGTGCACTTTGTTATTCCCAAAGGGGATGACTATGCATTTTATGGCATTTAGCTTTAGGCTATGGCTCTGGCACCAGTTATCCATCTCTGTGAGACCCTTTAGGAGGATGCTTGTGTCAGCTGGAGAGTCGATTATGGCATCCAGTTTGCAGTCATCTGCGAACTTGATCAGCCATAGTCCTCCCGTGTTAGCCTGTACCTCAGAGAAATATATACTGAACAAGAGAGGTCCCAGAACTGAGCCTTGTGGGATGCCACACATAACTGGTGTAGAGTCTGACATGGCACCTGCAATTCCAACCATGTGGGTGCTATCCTTAATCCAGTTTGCAATCCATCTTGTGACATATGTGTTGATATCTAAGCTGGTGAGTGTATTTAAGATGCCTGAGTGGGGTATTGTGTCAAAGGCTTTTGGGAGGTCCAGGTAGGCTGTGTGGACAACCTTCCCTATGTCTATGGCCCTGGTAACTGATTCAAAGAAGTTGACCAGGTGCAAGAGGCAAGATCTGCCCTTAACAAAGGTGAATTGGGTAGGATCCAGTGTCTGGAGGTTGCCGATGTCTGTTTATGAGTTCCATGATGATACGCTCCATAGCTTTGCAGACCAGGCTAGTCAGACTTATAGGGTGATAGTGTCCAGGGTCCCTTGTGGCACCACCTTTGTGGAGCGGGACAACTGTTGCTGTACGCCATTCCTTGGGTACATATCATGTAGTAGGTCTGATATTGAACAGTGTCGTTATGTGAGGGTTATGTTCTTCATGAAGCTCATGTAAGACGCAGCCTGGGACACCGTCTGGTCCCATTGATGCTGTGTTATTGCTTTGGAGAGGGCAGCTCTCACATGTTCATCTGTGATGTCAGGGAGGCTACACTCTGTTGGGATGGACATTTGTACTTTTGGGGGATGGGGGGGAGAAATATGCACTGAACCTGTCTGCCAGGATGTTGGCAATGTCTGTGGGTTCAGTGTATTTTGTTGTCATTATGCACTAACTCAGAGCATATCTGGGAGTTGCCACCCAGGTTCCTGACATAACTAAAGAAGGCCTTGTGATTGTCTTTAGTGTCTTGTGCAATCTTACTGTCAAAGCTGGCCTTAGATGATTTTATGAGTGATTGTAGCTTCTTGCTAGTACTGATCAGAGATGCCTCCCCTTTGTGGGATATTGCTCTATCATGTAGTAGCCTCCTCCTTTTGTTGCATAGCTTATTTATGGCCAGGGTCCAACAGACAAGTTATCTGCCTTTAGAGGACTGAGTCTTGGATTCATGTGGGATAGCATGATCCATGCTTTCCTGTAGGTGTCCATACAATGGGTTTCTAAAGGATACTGTGGTATGAGTCGTAGTTCCCACTGGCCCGGGGGCTTTGAAGGAAACCACCTCATTTCTGAGAAGTGTGACATTTGCTTTTGAGAAGTTCCTCACCGAGATTACCTTGGCTGGGGGTGGGTACAGGATATGGATGTCCAGTGAGATAAATGTATGGTCTGACCTTACCAGTGAGGGGTATACCTCTGGTGTGGAACATAGAGTCCCCATGTTGGTGATGACCAGGTCCAATATTTATACTCCTCTTGTGGGGGTGGTGACCAGTTGTTCCATAGCATTTGAGTTTATATATTCGAGGAACCATTGGGTGAGGGTGATGGGGCTTGAGTAGTATTCTCAGTCAATGTTTGCTAGTTGAAGTCACCCAATATAATGGTGTTTGGAGAGACCTACATATTCTCCAGTGTTCTCAGGAAAGCCGAGTGGGGTCCCTGAGTTTGGGAGGGTGGTCTGTAGCAGGCTACAACCTGAAAGGCAGTTTAGCCCACTGTTAGTTACACATGGATGGTCTCCGATGCTTTGTGCAGTGCTACAAACCTGGAGGTTTGTGCATCTTTGATGTATATGGATACTCCCCCCTCCTTTTGTGGTGTGGCCTGGTTATTGTGGCTGAAAAGCATGGTATGAAGTGTAACCTGGTAGTGCTAGGGTGCTTTTGGGAGCCTTGAACCAGGTTTCTGTTACTGCACAGATATTGATATTCTCCATACTGAAGAGAGCCTTGAGTGCATGCATTTAGAAGTGTAGACTTCTGGCATTGAGCAGCATTACCCTTAGTTTCTTTTACCTTGTATTGTCTATGGAGGTGGGTTTGTCTTTTGAGCCTTGCCTAAAAAAGGCACTATGGGGGTGGCAAGTGCCTTAGTATTCGAAAGCCCAGGGGTGACAGGTGCAAGCCATCCCTAGTGAAGCAACGTGGCATGATGAGCATGTCATCCCAGGCCGACAGACACTGGATCCCCTGTGAATGACACAAATACGTTAGCCAACTGTTAAAATTGATCATGTTGTCTTTATACTGTGGCATCATTCTTGGTGAGGGTAAGATACTACACAAGGTCATGGTCATACCGGCCTGGGCTACATGATCATAGAGCTCCTCTATGTCTCTTTTCATGTAGTGCAGGGAGGAACATATCAGGACATTCACACCAGCATGGACAATGACGGAGTCATATCTGTACTTGCTTTGGAGTGACCTGAGTGCATGTGTATGTGGCGGATCCTGACACCCGACAGACAGCTTACAGTGACCTTCTCCTTGTTCAGCCTGGTGAGTGGGATGTCAGTGTGTCTGACAATAGAGTCACCTATCACAGGTGTATTAGGTGTGCTGTTTAGCCTTATGGGCAGTGACTGTGTGGCACACTGACATTGTGTACTTTGTGATATGTGGGTATAATTGTGGGGAAGCAGTTGTTTGGGGGTCTCTGCTGCTTAGGCAGAGTTTTATTTAGAGCATCCGAGTATGTTTTTGTGTGTTTATGTGTTTGGTCTGCTGTTGCTATAGGTCTATGTGACACTGGAGTTGTGGTGTGTGTGGTTACCTTCTCCTCCTGATAGACTGTGCCAGTCATGGGTCTAGAGAGCTCAGCCTCCAGTTTGTCTATATAGTTGCATCTCTCACAAATATCTGAGTTTGTTGGGAGGAGGAGAGGGTTGTCTGTGTACATAAGGCAGTTGTAACATTGCCACAAAATGCCCATATTCACCAGCTGGACTGGAGAGTACACACGAAACCGACCTAAGGACATGTCAGGGTATTATGATGAAATACTCTTTTGACTGACCAAAAAGGATCAGTAGGGTGTTAAGTGTGCAAACGAGTATAACACGGGTTTAGTGCCTATGTTTGCTGGTGTTTTGTAAGATTGTGGTGGTGCTCCGGTAGCGTTGTCGCCTCACAGTTAGACGTTGCCCATTCGATTCTCAGTTAGAGCATCTTATGTGTGGCGACATGCGTGAATGGGCGTTCCTTCGTTGAAGGTTGTGCATTAGGCCCGGCAAGCCAGCACGTAAAAATCTGCTGTCAATCATTAGCGGACTGGAGTTCCGCTGTGGCGACCCCTAACCGGGAAAAGCCGAAAGACACAAAATTCTGTGAAGGAGTCCAGACAGAACTATGACACTTCCTTCAGCTAAGTCATAAATAGCAATATACACTCATATATGTCCTGAGTCAGGGCCAACTGTAAATGACTGACAATGTCAACATCTTGTCACACAAGCCCATACATACATACCCACCTCCCACTGACAAAAGGCCCTATCATCATACCAGGAGATATCACATGTAGAATGGGTAAACAGCTCCTTCCAAAGCTGAAAACATAGCATCGATTGGATTACATTGTTTCCCTATATGTGTCATAAGTGAACTGCAGAACAAACAGACCCTGCACCTGAACAGTCTGTTGAGCCTTACCCTCTCTACAGGATATGAAACCGTTGAATGGGTTACAGCAACATATGGCACACTCCACAAGTGTTGGTGCACAACAGACCATGGGAACTATAGTCTTATATGCCTATGACGTCTGATCTGCAAGGCCATGGGGTCCATCATGATTGAAGTCATAAACAGAGCTATTGGAAGCCGACAAACACACAACACTACCAACTTTGGTCTGTTCATGGGCAGATCACGGTTCCCAAACCACTAGACTGTTTGCAAGGCAGCCACCCAGGACATACATCACTGAAATGAGCTACACACATCCCACATAGACCTTGAATAGCCCTTTTCCAATATCCCAGACACATGTTGTATCCACAAAATCAACACTCTGTGCATAAATATGTATTGTCATATGATGGATTGGCAACTGGCCCACAGATAGATCACACAAGCTAAGAATTGTGGAGTCCTGTTCAACTGTTAACACCTGCTGTCCCCCATGGTGCAGTCCTGGGATTGCATAAAACAAAGTGCACATACATTACCATGTCTAGTCTGATGATGTCAGCATCCTACAAATATAGTAGTGGAAATCAAAGCCCCAGTAAAGGATATAGCACATTGTGTTAATGTGTATGTCTCTAGTGTCATAACATAGTTAGGTAGGGGTTTGAATCCTGCAGTTGTTGTGTGTGTGGGAGGGTGTCTGTGTGACTTCCTTTGAGGAGAATGCCCTTTTTGGAGACTAGGGAAACACCTTAAAAGAGGTATAGTCCTCTTTGGCAAGTCTGATGATGTCAGCATCCTACAAATATAGCAGTGGAAATAAAAATCCCAGTAAAGCATATAGCGTGACGTGTTAATGCATATGTCTCTAGTGTCATAACATAGTTAGGTAGGGGTTTGAATCCTGCTGTGTTTGTGGGGGGGTGTATGTGTCTGTATGACTTCCTTTGAGGGGAATGTCCTCCTTGGAGACTAGGGAAACACCTTAAAAGAGGTATATTTCTCTCTGGCAAGTCTGATGATGTCAGCATCCTACAAATATAGCAGTGGAAATAAAAACTCCACTATAGCATGTCATGTTAATGCGTATGTCTCTAGTGTCATAACATAGTTAGGTAGGGGTTTGAATCCTGCAGTTGCTGTGTGTGTGTGTGGGGGGTATGTGTCTGTGTGACTTCGTTTGAGAGGGATGCCCTTTTTGGAGACTAGGGAAACACCTTAAAAGAGGTATATTCCCCTTTGGCAAGTCTGATGATGTCAGCATCCTACAAATATAGCAGTGGAAAGAAAAACCCCAGTTATGCATATAGCACGTCATGTTAATGCGTATGTCTCTAGTGTCGTAACATAGCTAGGTAGGGGTTTGAATCCTGCAATTGCTGAGTGTGTGTGACACTGTTGGTCAATGCGGTGTGGGTTTTGCTTATACTACGGTATGACATATCAGGATAAAAACAGTATGTGCATTGCACACATCAGGAATCTGTGTGACAAATACATATATGTACATGTGACCTCAATTAGTGCATAGGTGTGAAGCCTGCATGCTACATGAATACATTTGTTGCCTTTGACAGATTATGCCGCTGCTTCTCAGATCGTAGGTCACATATGTATGTATGTGACAAGGCTAGCCACTGTAGTGATCTGTAGCCAAGGTCATCTGTGTCACACACACCCATGACAGTTTCTATAGACTAGTGTGAGTGAGGGTACATGCCTGGGGTATATGGCAGACATGTTCATACACAACAAAGTCTGGCAATAATGGACAGTCATTATAGGTGTACAACAGCCTTGTGGATATGCATACAGGCCCCTTATTGCTTATGTGATACACCAAGGGACTTCAGAATACCTTTGGATATGTGGATACCAAAGGACAGATGACATAACACTTGGTTGTATGTACACATTGGTACCCGACATACATGTTAGGGGCTACCACCTATGTGGTACTGTCAGGATACTATGTATAGTAAATGTGGATGACTATGCTATAGTTGGCTTAGAGCTATACAGCATGGGTTGGACAACAGGTATCTGTCTGTATGATACCCTTGTGTAGGATATGTATCCCATCCGGAGAATGCATTGTAGGCCACTGCATGCATTTCCTGATGTGGATGGACATGTCCCTAGTGTGTTTGCATGTACCTAAGAGGGCTATATGCCAAACAGGTGTGGTCCCAGGAACGGGTGGCGGTCAATACCACTGGTTACTGTCATAGTATAGTACCAGAAGGATCCAACTGTTACTGAGTTCCCTACATCTGTGTATCAGTTGTCAGGACATCATCTAATGATTGGTTATACTCAGGCTGTTGAGTTGTGTATACTACCAGAATGCAAAACATTGACAGATAGTAACAGTATCACCCACAGCATAGTGTCAAACCATGTCATACACACGTGTACCCATGTTAAAACATATCTGTAGTAGAATGCATACTGGCCACCGAGAGATTCTATGAGATGTTAACACTGCGTAATACAGGGTATGTCACATGTCCCATGTGTCCACTATGCACGTACATGCAGACAGTGCACCCCCACCATGTTCACAGATGTACACCTGCTAATCTGTACTGCACACATCACACACGTACTGTCCACTCACTAACACATGCTGCCAACACTACACACTTCAGCCAAGTGGCAGATGGGTGGACAATACATACTCAGACTTAACACTGGTGTAAACGATACTACATTGACAATCATAGCTTTGATGCATCATGCCTGCTCAGATATACCTACAAGGATATCATTACACTTTCCTGTTGACAACATGCTAACATTGCTACACTGCTATAATGTCACCCTGTGCATCAGCAACATGTTAGCCTGTTCCTGCATCAATGTTACAGATGACAGTAAGTGGCACAGGTTTCATCATATGCACAGGGTGTGTAGTTGGTTTGCCAGAGCCCGACATTGACCCATCCAATCGACATGTGTGTGTATGTGTGTGTGTGTGTGTGTGTGTGTGTGTGTGTGTGTGTGTGTGTGTGTGTGTGTGTGAGGGACAACAGTACAGCATGGGCCAATGTTGATGTAATGTGTGTGTGTATGTGTGAGCCCTAGGTGTTTGGTTTATGTGTGTGTGTGTCTGCATGCACACAGTTCCATGTGGCTGCCATATACAGGAGGTTGTGATACAGCCACAGACTGTACCTGCCAGGCTGTACAGATCATTGTCTCTGGGCAAGGATACGGTACATGTGCCTGGCAGGGGTGCTACGGACAGTATCGGGTACCAAGCCAGACTGGGTACTATCATCAGAGGCAGAGGTATGTTGACTGGACCCATGTCCCTGCTGGGACTGGCCAGAGCCACGTGCACGTGGTCTACTAGGATGGTCAATCGACAGGCCAGCCCCAGCATTGCTGGGGCTGGTACTGCCCTACAGGAGTGGCTGTGATCTGTGGGTCATCCACGACGACTGCCAGCTGTTGATGTTGCTGGCATACATCTGCGTCGATGTCTCAACTGTCCCGCACGGTCCTGGCTCATGGAAAACACATTGTGGAGGGCATCTAATGTCTCCCCCCAACATCTATCAATGACCTTGGTGTAATTACGGATGGCACCAGCAAGGTCACAGATACTGTCATTGATAGTGGTGTTATGGGCCCTCTGCACCCTTAGTCCCTGTCTGGTATACTGTTCCATACATGCCTGTGCCTGCGTTACAGCCCAGAACATACCTGAGGTTGTAAGACCTGTGGGGGCACGTCTGCCAGGGGCATTATGACCAGCGGTGCTCCCACAAGAACCCCTGGACATCTGCCTATGTGGTACCATTCCAGGAATCTGGGTATGGCTGCTGTGAGGGGATGCATGTGCCATGGATACCACACTATCCTGGTCAATGCCAACTGTATGCTGTCCCTCGGCTAAGGCCATTGGTGATGAGGGATGTATTGGCAGTATGAGTGTCTGCATAGATGGGGTGGAAAGCTGTGTACTGTCGATTGGCGGACCAACGACAGACCCTGTCAAACCTGCCTGTGCCACAATACATGTATCATCATCTCCACTATTTGTGGCAGTGACTTCAGCTTCCCTGCTGCATTCAGCCAACCCAACCTTAGCACCTGTGAGAGGAAGACAGGAAACACACTTTACAATCTGTACATGATGTTATCACACATGCACACATGCACACATGCACACATGAACACATGAACACATGCACACATGAACACATGAACACATAAACACATGCACACATGCACACATGCACACATGAACACATGAACACATGCACACATGAACACATGAACACATGCACACATGAACACATGCACACATGCACACATGAACACATCCATACATAAACACATGAACACATGCACACATGAACACATGCACACATGCACACAAATACACACCTCACTACAGCAGATACACACACACCAGCAATCCAAAACATACTCAATAGTGGTTGAAGGTGGGTGACAGTATCACAAGGCAAACAGTCACCTCACACGTGTCAGCATGCAGAATATGTGTTGCTCAAGACCCTGCAGTACGAGTGTAGACAGCCCTTGTTAATAACAGTATACATGGATTTGATGCATGTGTGTAGTTGTTCAGTGATTGGCTTCACCCTGGAAAACAATATGTACAAGGACACAACATTGCTGTGCAAGTATTATAAGCTCTGCAATTTCCTGTGCACCATCACTCACAGATATACATACCATGGCTGGATGTGTTATCTGTGTGTCACATAGATTTCCATGTCTGATTACAGTGTCTGTGTCTGTAGCAGATAATTGTGGACACAGGTGTAGCACATGCATGCTATGTACACACACGGGATGAGTGGTGCATGTATACGTGATGGAATACCAATGCTCGACATGGCCATTGTACAGTTGTTATGGTGAGTGTGGGACATATTGTAGACATGCCAGTGCCAGCCATGACATGGCATGCTACTTGACTGCAACATTGAACATCACACATACCCAATGTTTGTCATGTGACCTATACACCCAATAGCATTCCAGGACATATATGTGTCACTTTGTACAGATGGCGACTGCTATGTATATTGTGTATAGTTGCATATGTTTGCACACACACAACATGCTATGCATATTGTGTATAGGTGCATATGTTTGCACACACACAACATTGAGGTGCAAAGCAATGACAGCTATGTGTAGTACTGTGGTCACTGTAACTGGATGAGGTATAGTACAATGAGCCATCATCATCATGCATCATGTGGTCACTCAAGGCTACTAATGTGTGACAGACCACCACCTAGCATGCTGTACCTGAACTGCAGTGCCGTGGCTACGTTCAAAATTACACAGCCACTTTGTACATGGGTGTGTGAGGTGCCCAATAGGGAGCATTGTCTAACATGACTGTGTTATGTGTTGAAGTGTGTTGCACAGCCCCATGATAGGCCTCTACCCCTCAGGTATATTATGTGTGCTGTGTGGATGACATGTGGGATACTGAAGTGTGACCTTATAGTGGGTGTCTGGTTACGCCATGTGTAGCATGTTGAGGTGTACTGTGTATGACAAATGTGTTATGTTGTGTACATGTGTATCAACTATGCCTATCCAATGTGCAGTATGGTGTTGCCACAATTGTGTCTGAAGTTCTGTGTATTGCATGTGATTGAGGCAGCTGCTGACATTACTGAGATGTGCAACGTCTCACAGCAAACATGCACAGCATGCATTATGCGTAAGTGTGTTACGTGTACATGGCCTACACCTCACCTATGACATGCACATTTCATTACCAATATTAAAGTTATAACACACTCATCAGCATGGATCGTCTGCCCTGCTGTCACACCAGAGGGACCTACAAGAATATGAGACAGTTTGTCAGTGGCCACAGCTGTGGCATTGCTACTGTGAGTTTGCTAAACTACAGTAGAACAACAGTCGACAATCACAGGTGTACAGATAATATTCCAAATATCAGTATTGCACAACACTAGGCAGCACAACTGCTAAACACACAGTACACATCTCACATATGCATAATCTAACAATACAGGTAACAGTAGTCTACAGATAGGGCATGTTACCTGCACACTCCATGTCAACATGCTGGGTGGCTCCAGCCTCCATGATGACACATGTCTGTTGCAGTTGCTGTTGTTGGCCAGGAGCCACCGCGTTTAGGAGCAGCTCCTCCACTCTGGTGAGGGGGGGATGAATGGCCACCCCACCACCTGTGGCAAGCTGTTGTCTATGGATATTAGACGCATGCCGCCGGACATGTCTTATTAAATCACTGCAGTGATGGCGTACCTGCTCATATGTCCGGTTATGCATGCCTATGTCATTTACCCGATGGACAAGATCTTGCCACAGTGCAGTCCGCTCATGCTAGTTCTGGCTGGTTCTGGAAAACAGCAGGGAGTAGTGCTGCACCAGGCTGTGGTGGATTTCCTGTTCCTCCACTGCTGTGTAACACGGATTACGTTGGTGAGCCATCGCCCTGAAAGAGAAATGAACAATATGTGTGAGCAAGTCATGTGGCACACTTTACACTCTTAAATACAGATATCACTTAACTGCCATGTATAGCATCCGTTTATCTGTCAGGATACACACGTTCAATACCACATAATGGTGCTCAGGCCACAACTGACTGACAGTGCCTGGCACACTCTATATATCAAACCACTATACACCAGTACCTGGCACACTGTTTGTGACACAATGCACAACCTCGCCACAGGGGTATATATCAAGCTAATGCATGAAGAAAGATGTCATCCATTGCAATGAATGTAAAGTACAGTTACAGTATTACCAGTAAATCACCCTAGTCGTTGATGCCATACCCCTGCCTAACATATGTGCACAGTTGTTAATATAGCTGGCATACTGCTGTAACAGAGTATACATGTTGCTAGATACACGCGTATACCCTGTAACACACATATGATTGCCGGCATGGTACAGGCATAATTACACACACATCAGACATACATACAACACACAAATGTATGCCAACCCAGATGAGCTTTACCTGTGTACCATACAGTACTGTGTGTCACTACTTACAAAACCTTATCCCTGAGGTATGTAATCTGTGCAGACTACAGGAAACACACAAGACAGTGTTTCCAAGCAATCTGAACATACACCATACTGTGCTGTTTGGGCCTACAGCTTCAGGTAGTACTACAGTTCATATGGGAGTTGGAGTCACCAGCAGTACCACTCACCAAGCATACATGTATTGCTTTAGCCTACAATGGGACACCACAGTCGTCAACAAGGAACTACGTCACAACGTATGCCATACTACCATGTCTGCCTAGCAATAACATACACATATTTTGCTGGCCTTACAGCTAGGACACAAACTACCATGACAGAAACAAATTCACACTAAGCTATCACACCTTTACAGACCTTGCACACATTCACCATCACACTCATAGCAGGTATTGCACTGAGTACATGTGTGTGTGCATCATGTCATAGGTAGGTAATACGCTATTGGCCCTAGGGCCTAGAGCAGCCTAGCCATATGCTACCCTGGCCTTTGACACACATGTAATTTGATTTCACTTGCCTCTGTCAACCAGTACCACAGAGGTGATTCCCGGGGTGTATTACCTATCTCCCAAACAATCATCAGGGGTATTTATGACAACTGCTAATGAGGAGCCTTGTTTGCTATTGATAGGTGGTTTATTCCAGAGTATGGCATATCTCTGAGATAGGAACTTATCCCTCCAGCATGTGCTGTTTATTGAGCTGACGAGGTTTATTGCCCTAGAGCATGTAGCCCGGAGGGATGGTGATATGTTGACATAGTGGTTGTCCAACAGCTATGGGTGTGACATACCTCTGTATGTCCGGCAGAGGTCACCTCTGGGTGAGCGGTATGCAACACAGTCTAGATGTGGTTTTGTGAGTCAGTCTGCATAGGGCATCTGTTTGAGGCCAGTACTACTCTTTGTGAGGTATGTCTGTGGCCTTTCCCCTTGCTGTAGTTGTCATGTGAGGTACATACCACGTGGGGCATTGTGATGAGTAGAGGGGAACACTGACCTATATTTCCCTAGATGACACACCTTTTGTGATGACACGTACCACGTAGGCAGATTATGAGACTAGTGTGGCACTATGATTATCAAAGGGGAGGCTACTGTACACCTGTGTCCCATGTTCCCTTATCACACCTTCAGTGTTAGGTAGACTACCACCTATGTGGTAGTTAATGGGTACAGTGTTTTGGAAAGGAGGGATGGCACTGTAGTATCGACACTGGTCTTCAGTCCATGCCTTGGTCACCAGGCACCTATTGCAGTACGTATGACCCCGTGTCTCTCTCTCTCTCTCTCTATATATATATATATATATATATATATATATATATATATATATATACACACATACATCTAAACATCCATTGCTGTACATATAGATATACATATAGGCACATATGCAGTCCACTTTTCATGGTAGGGATATCAATTATGCGACAGTTGTGAGATATACAGTTATGTAATAATATTGCACAGTGTTGTGCAGAATGCATTTTGTTGTCCTCAGCCTATGTAGCTTTAGCAGGCCTCACTGGCTGTAACACAGCAGATCTGACAAATCAGTCCCACAGCGTTTAACCACCACATGACATATACTAGCACTGCATGCTGTTTTCTATGGCACACACTACAACCTACATAGATATATGCACATAACAACCTTCAACAACATATATATGTCCGCCTTTCACTAACAGTTGCAGTATGTCCCTTGCCCTATGCACATGTGCAGATACATATAGATACGTACTGCTGCCACATATGGATGATTCACAGTATGTAGAGTACTCTTCAAGAACATCTACTACATGCCAGCAAATACATATGTGTTACATACCTTACCTTTGTATTTCTCTGCTCCATCTGTTGTTACTGTTTTTTTTTGGGGGGTTTCTCTGTATGTTTCTGTTTCTGTGTCTTTTGTCTGTGTCTCTGTCTCTCTCTCACTCTCGCTCTCTCTCTCTCTGTTCCTGCAATGATATTATTGCATGTGTGGACAGCAGGTACAGCCTGCTTTTCTAGGTATCTGCAAATGTGCATGTGACAGCCTCTGCACCGATTGGTGCCCAGCATTTAGTAATTGTATGCAGCCTGCTATGCGGTAATTGCAGTACTCACTGTGATTGCAGCCCACTGCTATAAAATGCTAGGTTAGGTAGGCATAGCCCTTTCAGCTTTCCAAGGTGGGGCCCATGCTTGTTTGCTCTGGACACCGTTGTGTCAGTCAGAAAGTTGGTATATGTCTCATATCTGAAGCTAGGGTTGTAGCCAGTGATATGCATGTTGTACTCAAACCTGAATGTTGCTGCTTCCAGTACACACTTCTCAGTGTAGAATTTTACTCACCCCTCCAAATGCTAACACGGGATACATGGGAATATGTACTTTCTTTTTGAATTAGACAATTAACTGCCATACAAAGTAGTTATTGCAATGTATTCCTCTGGCACATGCACTGTTTGTGAACTGCTATACTGTAATTATTAAGTTACTCACTTCTGAACAGTTTGTGGTTTGTTTGTGTTGACATTAGCACAGGCTGCTCAAGACAACTGGACATATTTCAGTCCTGAGTATGCCTACCTACTCCCTTGGTTGTGCCTGAATACACAGGTATATAGTACTTTTGGGTAGAGGTGCAGAATTGCAGAGATCATTATTTATTATCGTGTGATGTTTATCTTGCTGAACATACAGGGTTGCTGTGTACCTGTTAGTCTATCAAGGCAAGTAGTCTGTCTGCATAGCTCCCACCTGTGGACATATCCAGATGGTAGCCAGAGGTTAGCCTATTATTCTTTGTCTGTGCACCACACCAGTCTTTTCAGCACTGGAACAATGGCATTGTCACAGTTGGTTGCTAGCAGTACATGGCTACATCCTTTGATATTTCTGTGTTGTACTCCTACATAAGGGCATGCTTGTGGAACTCCTTCCAAAGCTATTTGTAGAGTGTGTAACAGCAGAAAAGCTGATATGCCTGTGTGTTTCTGCCTCTGCCAGGCCTCAGATACTCTCAGGTATATATTTGAACAGCCTCAGGGAAAGGTACATATAAGTGAGATACACCTGTAATATATTACAGACATATTTCAGTTGAGACTTCGAGGGAATCGGAGCATATGTATTACTACATGTTTTCTGATGTGCAAGCAGTGTCTACTCTCACTTATTGACATTATTCATTAAGTGTGACTCCCCACTTTTCTGCCTAATGTTAGTACTTTTCAGAGGGATTCAGAGGGGCACAGCTAACATTTGTTTACGAATCAGGGACATCCCTGTAAAGCAGTCACAGTTGGGAAGTCTGGCCTCTGCCCTATTCAAATATGCCAGTGTTTATCCTGCTCTGATACTGTGTGGGGTTTGTAAGGTGCTACTGTAACATTATTCCCTGCTAGAATGGCTGGTCCTCTTTTCACAGTCATGTCATGCAATTCCACAACAACTGCTGGTAATGACCCAGAGAACAAGATTTGTGTTATGGCATTCATATTTTCCCTTTACATTCCCTCATTGTAATGTATGATATATTTATTTCAGCACCATGTTATTGTATATCTGCTGTGGCTTAGGGGTACTTCATGCGGTCTAGTGTGCCCAAGATCTAGGGTTTGAGACTGACAGAGGTGTTTTATTTTGCTGCTGAGAAGAACAGGGGCCCTGCCATGCAGAGTGACTAAGGCACTTTTAAGCGGGTTTGCGTGATGCTTAGCAATACTAAGCTAAGCGCACACATGCGCACACTGGTGCAAACCTGCTAACTACTGCTTAAAACCCCCACGCTCATTTCTTTGAAAGAAAAGAAAATGGGGAGATAGGAAAGTGGTGAAAAAGGAGGCACAAAGAGGGAAAGACAGTAGGGAAACCAGCTCGGGATGTGTATAGGATGGGTGTAGGGAAGGTTCATAGCTGTCCATTTCTTTACCAGCAAAAGCTGTGCATATGCAATAAATTTGGAGTGAAATTTGAAACCTTCCACCCCTGAGAGAGGAGTGAGGACAACAAAGTATGCTGTACTACCAATTATAATTATCAGTTTACATGTCCAGCGGACATGTGTGCGAAATGGGCAGCTATGTATGGGGCATAACTTTTTTGTGGGAACAGATTGCCCTTTTTTTTTTTTTTTTCAGGTGAGAGTGGAAAGTGAGGTAGAGGAAGTAGGTATATTTGGGGAGGTAGGTTGGGGAGGTAAACAGACAAGACAAACAAAACGCATACAGGGGTGGAATATGGGTGTACACAATTGATGGGGATGGATGTTTGGAAATCGTAAGCCCATGATCCCACAGATGGTAACAGTAGAACTGAGATCCCCACCCATGGGCAGTCACCACTGCACCTTCACAGTCCCAAGGGTGGCTGTGCTGGGGGCTGCGTAGGAGGGGCAGGCTCACCAGTGAGTCGCGCCACTCTCTCCTCGAGCTGACATAGGGGATCAGCGACTGAATGCTGGATCTCCCTACGCACCACAGCCCGGACCCTTCGGAGGGTTACAGGTGGCCCTTCTCTGCCCACACTTGCATGGAGGGGGGACGAGCCCCATCCCCTGCAGCGCTTCCACCCGAAGGTGGCACAGGATAAACGGAGGAGGGGAGCTCGGGCTGGGCACTGGACCTGCTGGTGCCAGATGCAATCGCCAGCTGAGGAGGGACAGGTGGGTCCGCTGGGACCGGCCTTTCCATACATTCTGTGTTTAGGTGTGTTTAATTACAACATAGACAACAGCATTCCAAATTAGTTGTAACAGCATGCAGTAAAATTCCCATTAAACCAACACACCAGGGTTCCAACAGTTGAACAGCAAGCATAACACATGCGTATACTGAATGACAGTGGACATTCCAACAGCATGCAGGGATGATTGGTGGCAACAGGCCACCAATATTGGGGTGTTTGAACAGGGCACATGCATCAAAGTTCATGCATATATTTATAGAACAATAGGACATATGTCCCAACAAATGTTGTGAGATTAGACATACCCATTGAGGTGTGGATTTGCATTGTTTATGCACATACAGTAGGGTGTAGAAAGATACCGCCATTAACACCTTATAAGTACTTTTATTCTACACTACATTCCTATTGACTGCAGATGTATACCCCTACAAGTATTATTACACTTGGCAAAGTGCATTAGGTTGTGTAATGGGTTTGGCTAGTTCATTATATACCTGACCTATATCTGACACACTAACTGTCCAAGATGCAGATGTTACTGCTACATACTTATATATTTTATGTATATTTATATATCTACATATCTGGATGTGTTCACATGACATTTTCTGTTACATTTCTACAGAAACCTACATTTCATGTAGCACACTCACATTTCTGGGGTACACATTAACAAGCTACTCATGTGCCAGATTTACCTATGCATGCCAGCCAATTACCACCTGTTGAGGACTGTATATATGCTTCACAACTACTGGCACTTCTTTCATCCACTTTATATGGGACTGCCCAACTGTGGGTTGACAGCACTTAATACAACAGTACTATTTATAAAATGCAAGGGTAGAACAACATTTCAAAGTAAGTGACACAGACACACTCCAAGTATTATACCTTTATTAATTACATTACACACTTTTCTACAGGTCTCTCTCATTTATTTGATATTACAGTGCATACAGAAGACTTATTCAAGATGTATTATACCTTTATTATTAGGTTACAACACTCTTTTTCAGGCTTGCTCACTTATGTTATATAACAGTACATGCAGACATATTATTAAGGACTTATTTTACCTTTATTAATGGGTTGCTACACTCTTTTTCTGGCTCTCTGACTTATTTTATATGACAGTACATGCAGAGAAATTATTCAGGGCATTTTATGGCTTTATTATTGGGCTACAACACTTTTTTTCAGGCTCTCTCAGCTATTTTATATAACAGTACATGCAGAATAATTACTAACCTGCCTGGTGCCGCAGCCTTAGCAGCCTATCTGCATAGGCTTGCTGATTTGCAGCATGAACACCTGCAGCTGTGAAGTAAATGAAGGGATATTGAGACATACCTATCCATTATATAGACTAAATTAGCATGTCTAACCTACTTCATTCCATGGCTACCTACTCAGCAGTGGGGCATATTGCATGTTACGGGCCTCCTGGATCCATTGGTTCAGTAGGTCCTGCTTCCATCTCTTCAGGTCTGCATGGTGGTGACGGACCTGCTCACCAGTCCGAGGGACGCCTGTGGCACTGGCGAGATCATGAGCTAACCGGTTCCTAGCCTCTGCTTTGTACTCTGTCTCTTGGAACTGGCCCTGCAGGAGTCTTGACTCATGATTGTGGACAAGGAGCCAAACCATGTATTTTGACTCCTTTATGCCCCAGCGTTGAATACCCTCTCCAGCGCAAGACATTCTGACTACAGATGGCAGCTACAATCAGTTATGGCGAGTATTCCCGCCTATGGAGCTTAAATATGCCAAATTTCCCACACTTTTTGGTGATTGGCCGTTTTTGAAATTTCTCGGCTGACTGCAGACCTGCTTAGCAATGGTTAATCTTCCATTTATTAGTATATGTATGCTAACAGTGCATATTTATCCTAAGCTGTTATGGCTTAGTGGTTCAGTGCTTTGTCTATGGTGCATAGGGTCCCAGGTTCGAACCTTGTCATTGCTTTTTATTTTACAATTGTCCAGACAGGCTAGGGGTTGTGGCTGTATTTAGCCGACTTTGCTCCATGTTGCTCCATGTTAATCCATGTTGCCCTGCGGTGCACTGGTTAGCACGGTGAGTAGCTCCTCGCAAACCTATTCCACTAGGTAAAGCGCCGCTTAGCTATGGACAACTATATTGTGCTTGGTAAAGCACTGCCTAGCTATGGGCAACTATACTGCGCTTGGTAAAGCGCTGCCTAGATATGGGCAACTTTATTGCACTGGGTAAAACGCTGCTTAGCTACGAGCAATTAGATGTCAGGATCCTTCTTATATGTCAATAATATACTTTTTGTTCACTGATACATAGGCCATTTCAATGCATTTTAGTAAAATTTTATTTATATATGTCAGGAATTATTTCATATACTACTTTCAAACATGAAATAGAAAGGGGTGAGGTGGGAGTTGAACCATGACTGCCTCCTCTTTGGGCAAAGTCTCTACCACTACGCTATTGCTATTTGGCTTAATTTGCATACATAGTTCTTATATGCTCTTCGATGTCAAAATTGCTAACTGTGGCTAAGCAATGGGCACACCCGCGCAAACACGTGCAAATACGGGCAGCTATATCGGGAATTATAAAAAAATAAATATAAATTTTACATTTTACAATTTGAAAGGGGTTTAGTATGTGTGGATGTGTAGTGTTAGGCTTGTTGACATTTGAGCGGACTCGCTCATGTGTGTTGACGTTTCACAAATCTGACTCTTGCAGGGGCGTGGACCTTTGCACTACTTGTCAGTCGGACACGCCCCCTGCCTTCCTGCATGGTCTGTGTTCCACTTGGGGGATGAGTCAGCGTGCCCTCATGAATATGCATGGCATGCTGACGTCATACCATTCAACTGCAGTTTCCGTGTAAGACTTATTTAGTCTTACACGGAGGATTAGTGAATCCGGGGGGCTGAGTTTACTGTGACTTATAAAATTCAGTTTAACATCTAGAACCTAAACAATATTATCACTATAAAATAGTTTTTGCTGAAGTGTTTGCCATTTATACTTCTTTCATAATCCCTATGGTTCCCGAGATGTGAACATTTGTTTGAAATGTGAGGACATAATTTGATTCTGTCAAACTTACGCTCCACCCATTGGAAGTTACAGTGCAAACTTCCTGAGCTCCATTGGAGTGAATGAGTTAATCAATGTTGTAAAAAACACTATGGAGAGACACATTGATAACTTGATAAGTAGTTCTTTCTGACGTTATGATAACAAACAGTTACAGGTAAATATAGTCAGAAAGACTGTTAGACCTTTCATGACATACCCACAAGTAGTATATAGAATTGGCAGTACAATAAAATGAGCATGATAAATCCTGAGCACTTTCAGACTGTAAGCAACAATATATGCAGGCTTTAATGACAAGCATTAAATTACTTAAGTTGCAAACAAAGGGAATCAAAAAGAAACTTTTCCTGAGATAAAAATAAACATCATGAATGTAACTGATAATTAGTTTAGTGACTTTTAACAGAAGCAATGTGTCACTAGTGAAAACTAATTCAAGTGACATGGTAAATAAACTTCTGTATGCAAAAATGATCCTCTGGTTATCAAAATGTATGCATTTTAGAAAAAGATTTAAAACATTGTTGATGCAGCTATTTAAGAAAGTATGAAAAGAAAACGTGGACTCTACCCACTGAATTAATGGAAAGCCGGATGGCACAGCAGTGCAGTGGGTAGCAGTTCTCCAGTTCAATTCTGGTACCTTCCGTGCAGAGTCCTGATGTCCTCCCTCTATTTGTGTGTGATTTCCCAGATACTCATTTGTTTCCACATCCCAAAGACATGCAGTAGGTAGGTTGGTTAAATCCTAATTGTTCCTGGGTCTGTATGTATATGTTTGATATACAGAAGAAAGGCCTGGCAATCCACTTGTGTTCCCTACTTGCCTAGCAAACTCTGTTGATGGTGGCAGCTGTTCACAGGGTCTCTACAGAAGTAAGCTGTGACTCCGATTAGTGACTGTTGTCTGCAGAAAAGCAGAGAATTTCTATAGAAAGACAGGTTTTGCATTGTAAAAAATATAAAAATCTTTAAAGTGACAAGGAAGTGATAAACACAGATATGTTCAAGGACATGTCAGTATGTAGCACATTATTCCCTGCTGTTTTTCTTGGTATAAAACAACATCCTGCAGAGCAATATAACAGAAAATGTGACAGGTGCTGGTGCATGGGAACATGGGGAATGTCATGGACTCCATATTCGTAGGCTGTCTGATGTGTTATACTTGGAGAAGCGGGTGCAGGTAAGTTTTACATTCTTTTCCTTCTTTCTCATTTCTTTAAGTTAGTACATTCTCAGGGCTGGTATGTATAGATATTGGGGGTATGCAGACATATCACCATATTTAGTGGTGCAGGGAGGCCTTCCCCCACAAAAAAAGAGTTTTGTGTACTTTGCAATTGTTTTTTGAGTGTTGCATGTGTGTATATGATATTGGGGGGGTAAATGTTGTTATGATGATTAATTGTGTGTCACCATTTTAGAATATCATGTTTCATAGCAAATTCATTCTGTAAAAGCATTAAAAATTGAGAAAAGGCAAAAAAAAAAACTTTTTGTATGAACATTTGGAAAAATGTTGTTTGCAGGGTGGGGAGTTGTAATGAATGGATATAGTCAGTGTTCATTTATTATATCATAACTGAAACATTTGTTCCATACCACTCAACTGTTCAGATTTTCGCAGAATGCCCAAATCTTTGTTTCATATTTTTCTTCTGTTTCTCCAAAAATTATAGTTTTCTAGCAAATCACTGGTAGATCATTGAGGAATGAAGTCAGAAAATAATGACAGAAATTTGAGTTTGGGAATTAATATTCTATATAAAATTCATGCTAATATAAAACCTGTTATTCTATCAACTTTCTAAGCTTGTAAGAGTACTATTTAACTATTGTCCCTATTTTTGGGCCTTTGTCCCTCCATTATTCTTGGCCTTGTGCAGATTTCTTGCTCTAACAGGTTGAGAGGCATGAATTTTATTCAAAACTCTGAAATTGCTGACGCATAGCTTTGCAGGGTCCATAATATTAGCATAACTTACTGTGGCAATGAAGCTTTAAAAAGATTGACCCATACTGAAGTTGTCAATTTATTCTGTTTATTCAATTTACGCATTTGGCAATGGTGTCTGTGACTGTTATTTGTTTCCCATGGTAAGATGAAATGGTAGGTAACAAACTGCATTGTTCTATAGATGAGTCACTGTTAAGGAATGTACTATCCTGGAACTATCTCTGTAGAAAAGAATAGAAGGTAAACTGGTACAATCAGTCTAAGTAATATCTATATCTAAAGTGAGAAGGAAACTATTCCCTACAATGTGTACAAATACTACTTGAAATCTTCCAGTTACCATCACCGTAACTATCATAAATATCATCCAATTTTAACAAGACATTAGGCAATGTTCACAGGAGAGCAATCACTCTCATATGCTCACCATTGATCAGGCCAGTTATGGAGTACAATGCCCCTTTTGAGATGTATCTCACTAAACATGTCAATCAATTAGACAGAAAGATCCCTAACTAAAAAGATTACAGGCCTAAAGTCCCTGAGCTGACAAGAAAGGCTGGAAGCACTCTTCATTTAATTATTGTTATGGACCTTTGAGGGGGATATATTTGTCTTGCTGACTGTGTTATTAGTTACCCGATTGTCTTCGGTATCCTCTTTCTCTGCAATTCCTATATCTCCACCAGTACTGGAACCAGGGACCCAAATCTTCACCAACAGATGAATAAAACTCAATGAAAGGAAAAGTTTATAACCTGACACCTAGAATAAACTTCCCCTGCATGTTAAGCAGTGTGACTTATTATCTTCCTTTACATATAGATTAGATGAGTGGATGAGTAGCCACAAATTTATGCCATGATTGACTCTCACTCTCCTGGAGAAAGGAGATGCATCTTGATGGAGGGTCATGAAAGAACATGAATGGTCATGAGACTCAGTGACCTTGGAATATCTATATATCTATGAATCTATGAAAAAGTGAATGGCAATTGTTAAGGATTTTAGATGTTATTCTCAAAGTCAACATCTGTTGCAGTCAATGTTTTAAGTGTTTCTTTTTTATAATTAAAAAGATGGTAAGAAATATTAATTCATAGGATCATAGGATCATAGGAGGTGACTAGACTAATAGCCCTGGGGCCCTTATAAGCCTAGCCAAGAATTTATCCCCAAAAAAGAAACCTCAGTCAGCACCTGTCAGTAAGGGACACAGATGGAACCCCTAGGATAAATTTGTGGTTTCCCATCCACTCATCAAGTTTGCTCTTGAAGAGGGTCAGCAAACATACTCTGTTTGACATGTACAGGAAGTCTATTCCAGAGAGAGGGCAGCCTCTGTGAGACAAACTTGTCTCTCCAGCAGGTTTTGTTAATGTTGCATATTAGATTTAGGCCTTTTAAGAGGGTAATGCATGAGGAGTTAAACTTACAGATATGGAGAATCTGTAGTAGGGCTAGGTCTGAAATTGCCTTGTAGGTGAGAGACAGATCACCTCTAAGCAGTCTGTACAATACCGAGTAGAGTGATAGTGATTTGAGACTGTCCACATAGGACAGGTGTTGGAGGCCATGGATTCTTTTTGTGAGGTATTTCTGTGGCCTTTCCAGCTGGGGCAGGTGTTTGGGGAGGTACATACCAAATGTGGCATTATACTCAATTATTGGCCTAATAAGGGAGGAGCACAGAGAGGTAATAACCTCCTTTTTTCTGGATGCAATCTCTTTACTTATGAGATGAACCAAGTAAAAAGCTTTCCTGACTACTGCTGCTACATGATAGCCAAATGTGAGATTGTTGTTAACCTGAGTACTCAGGTCTCTCACCACAGGTTGTATGCTTAGAGGGCTGCCGTTGATGTGATAATCAGTAGGGGCCATGCTTTTGCTGAATAGTATGATAATACATTTGTTTGCGTTTAACTTAAGGCCATAACTTTGCCACAGTCATTTGTTGCTGTGAGACCCTCTTGCAGTATGTTAACATCATCTGGGGAGTCAATGACAGCACCCAATTTACAGTCATCTGCAAACGTGATCAGCCATGGGCCTTTTGTCTTTGCCTGGACTTCTGAGAAGTAGATGTCAAACAGTAGGGGTCCCAGAACAGATCCATGGAGAACACCACTAGTGACAGATCTGCTGTTGGAGATGGAGGCACCTATTTTGACCTTGTGGGTCCTATCGGTGAGCCAGTTGGTCATCCTCCTGATAAGATAGGGATTAACACCAAATTGTGTTAGCTTTTTGATGATGCCTGAGTGGAGGATTGTATCAAAGGCTTTGGCCAAGTCAAGGTAAGCTGTATGTACTGACTTTCCCTCATCCAGGGCTTTGGTGACAGTCTCAAAAAAAGTCAACCAGGTTCAACAGGCAAGATCTGCCCTTGATGAATTTGAACTTGGTGGGGTCAAGTGCTTGGAGATTGCCTGTGTTGTTGTTTATGAGTTCCATAATACTATGCTCCATGGCTTTACAGACCAGACTTGTCAAGCTAATGGGGAGATAGTTTCCAGGCTCGGTAGAGGCACCACTTTTGTGCAAGGGGATGACAATGGCAGTTCTCCACTCTGCTTGAATGAAGCCTGTACTTAGGCTATGGTTGCATAGGGTGCTCAATGGCAAAGCTAGTTCATGCTGAAGATGGTGCAGAATACAGCCTGGGATGCTATCAGGTCCCATGGAAGCTGTGTTATTTGCCTTGGATAGGATCTTTAACACTTGATCTATGGAGATGTGAAGTGTGGGCCAAGTTTTGGGGATGTCGAATGGGCCTTTGGGGGGGACAGGGGAGGTGAAGTTTGCTATGAACCTTGAAACTTAGCAAGTTGACTAAGTCAACAGGACCAGTGTAAGTGGTAGCATTAAGTACTAATTCGGAACAAACCTGGGCTTTGCCATGGAGGTTCTTGATGTAACTGAAGGACTTGTGGTCTCCCTTGGTTTTGGAGGCTAGTTTTAACTCAAAATTGGCTTTGGAGGTTTTCACTAGTGATCTAATTTGCTTGTTGAGGCTAAGGAGGAAGTTTTTCCAATTTGGAATTTGTTCCTTTTTACCATTGAACAACAGTTTCTTCCTTTTGTTGTAAAGCCTGTTGATAGAGGATGTCCACTGGATAGGTTTGTGTTTCCTTGAGGAGCAGGTTTTAGTTCTGTTGGGCATAGATGAGTCCATGCAGTTCTACAGGTGCTTGTATACTGCATTGGTGTATTGTTCAACGTAGTTGTCTGCATCCTCTGAGGAGGGCAGTGGTGTGAAACTACTGATACCCTCCCTTAGGGGGTTGCAGTCAGCTTTTGAGAAGCTTTTTAGCCTGGTTATGGCTGGGGGGGGGGGTTGGGTGGGATAGAAACTTTGAATGAGACAGACCGATGGTCTGATCTCACCAGGGAAGAACTTACTATAGGAGTGGTGCAGCAGTCACCCATGTTGGTGAGAACCAAGTCCAGAATGTTATCTCCCTTTGTGAGGCATGAGACTGGTCTAGTGCATTAGAATTAATGAAGTCAAGGAATCATTGGGTGAGTGCATTAGTGCAAGAATAGTTCACCCAGTCTATGGTGGGGTAGTTGAAATCACCAAGGATCAGGGTGCTAGGGGTACCACGATGGAGTCAAGTAGGTCCAGGCAGGAGGAATGGGTGTCCTGAGTCATGGAAGGGGGTTCTATAGCTGGCTATACCTTGGATAGGTATCTTGCCAACTATTAGTTGCACCTGGAGTAGTTCTGGTGCATCATGCTGGCAAACCAGTCTGGAGGTGTGCTTGTCTTTAATGAAGATAGAGACTCCACCACCTTTAGTCTTCCCAGCCTCATTTTGGGGTTGGAATGTGTGTCATGAGGTATAGCCTGATAAGGCAGGGGTGCTCTCTGCAGCCTTGTACCACCTTTCTGTGACTGCACAGATGTCGGCATCTTCCAGTGCAAGGAGAGCCTCCAGTGAGTGTATTTTCAGGCTAAGGCTCCTAGTGTTAAGCAGCATGACCTTCAATTTGCTTTTTGACAGATCTTTTATGTTGGGAAATTTGTCTTTGGGACATTGCCTAAAAAAGGCACAATGGGGGAGGCAAGAGCCTTGGCCAGAATCCAGAATCCCAGGGATGGCAGGTGAAGGCGATCTCTGGCAAAGCATTGAGGCCTGTCGACCATGCCATCCCAGGCAGACAGATACTGGGTCCACTTGGAATGATACCAGAAACTAAGCCAATTGTTGAAGTCAATTACTTTTTGTTGGTATTGTGGTATCATTCCTGGTGAAGGTAGGATGCTGCTTATGGCTAGGGTCATACCTGCCTAGGACACATACTCTGAGAGCTCAGTCATACGTTCACTTCTTAAAATCCAGGGAGATATGTCTCAAGTCATTCACATCAACATGGACAATGACAGGGTCATACTTGTACCTGTTGTGGGGAGACTTAAGTACATGTGTGATGTGGGGGATTCTGGCACCTGACAGACAACTGACTGTGACCTTCTCCTTGTCGGTCTTGGTGAGGGGGACACTGGTGTATCTCCCAAATGAGTTGAAAGTGACTAATATGTTTGGTTTATTGTTATGCCTTATGGGCTGTGTTGCTTTATTGTTGTGCCTTAAGTGCTGTGTTTGGGAGGCATTGGTGTGTTGTCTGCTGTCTGTCATGTGTTTGGTGTTGTTTGTGAAGTGCTCGTGAGTGTGTTTTGGAGGTCTCTGCTGTTTAGGTAAGTTTTTATTGAGGACCTCTGCATAGGTAGGTGTTTGCATTTCCCCAGCTTCAAGCAGTTCAGCCAGTTAATGGAATAATGGTCAATGAAATATTGTATGTAATATAAAGTAATTATACCAACTATATCATATGGAAATCGTCAATAGTATTCTGAAGCTGGGGGAATGCAAACATTATTAAGAGATAATTGCATATCATTTGTAAAACCCTAAAAGAACCATAAAGCATTACAATAAGTCCATCACATTTCTCTGTTTCAGGCATGGGCTGACAATAATAGTAAAAGACAATCATTAAGTGATTGAAAGTTAGTGTGTAGCTTGTTTATCCTTAATATGTGCATGTGATTTGTTCAATACAAAGAAAATATTAACTGGAAATGAAATGTCTGTGTTTTGTCATATTTATCTATAAGTATAGCATAGCAGCAAATCTAAGGCAAAAGTAACAGACGATGCCTGTTACATGTTAAACATTAGTAGTGTACTGAACCTGTAATAAATTGACACAATAGCAGAAGCAATGTAAATGCATTTTTAAAATGAGCAGAAATAGCAGTAAAAGAATGAAATGGATCTTTAATATTCATCTATTCCATGCATTGTTTACCAGGTAATGAAAGCTTGCACATAACCACAATTTCTTGAAACATTATAGTGTTTTAGATAGCTCTTCATACTTAATAGTCGATTCTTAATTCGTGCATGTGGGATATTCAGTGGAAATGCATATTTCCTGTGAAGTGTAACACTGTGCCATATTACTGTCACTGTTTCAAGGTAAACAAACATTAGGAACAGAAGTAAGCATGAGATAGTTGGCAGCAGTACTACCTATGACACTGTAGTTAGTATTACAGCAAACAAAATATACAGTACATTAGTAAGAATACATCAGTAAGAAGCAGGAGCCCGTAGTCAGTGAAATGAAGGTTAACTGGAAATGATCTTTCTTTAGTATTTGAGTAATTTCGGTGTTGCTAAATATGTCATGAAAAAATGAGGTAGAGTCAGAATTAACAGCAATTTTATGATGAAATACTCAACACTTATTAGACTGTTTTGTCTTATTAGTATAAACATTTCAAATGTTTATAATAAGATCATATTTTGTGAGAAACCTCCCACTGTAATCACATGATAGTGAGGCTTGATTAGAAGTGCTGGTGTTTAACAATAACACTAATATAAAAGTACAATTAGAATAATTGGTAAACTGTCTTGGTTTTGTCATGTTAATTAAATTATTAAGGCTTGTATTAATAGGAGTGAAAAAAGTATCAGGAGATGTCATAAGGACCGCTGCCAATGATATGGTGAACCTCTAACAAAAGCAATTACAGGAGGCAATCAAAATGCATTTGCAGTGTCAAAAATGATAATGCAATGTAACAAATATGTAATATATATTGATTTCACTGCTAGAGCTCAGCTTCTATCTATTTCTCACACATCTTCCCCAACCTACGCAAGTCTGACCTTCACACCTTGAATCCTGCTATAACAAAATTGCTAAATTCGCCGCCAGTCATCCCCAAAGAGCTCATCATTGTTCTGCTCTTCAACAACTAAACTGGCTAGAACTTCCAAACCTGTTAACATTAAACCAACTTAGCCTCACCCACAAAATAATATACAGCCCCAATCACTGCCCCAGAATCTCATTCTTGCAAGCTCCTTAGGTAATCCGATAAGACTCTGCTCAAAATCACACAATCTCATAACATCCATGGTGACTCCCTCTAGTCAAAATAGTGAAATACTGGAATGCTCTTCCACAAAACATATAAAACACCACCTGCCATTCCTCTTTTAAAAATAAAATAAAATAATATCTTTAAAGCACCTGGATCTGCCCTTGTAGTCCTGGATAATTTTTCCTTTCTCCTACTATTTTCTTCCCACCATCACTCTTCCTCCTCTTATAGCAGTAGGTACTTTTTTATCTCATAAAAATGTTTTGCCTTGCTCCTTGTGAATTTAAATCTCTTTTTAATATTTCTATTTTACCCTGTTCACACACTATGTATGTAATCACTTTTTTCATGTTGTATGTCAGCTGACTGATCATAGATTACTCAGTTATCAAGAATTTTTGTAGCTCTCATTTCTAATTTTGCTCCTATGATGTAATGAACTCAGCTAATTCATGTGTTGTATCTGTCAGAACTAGTTACTGTAAATTTGTTATTGCTTTGTATGTCATTATTAGTGCATGTCTTGCTTTGTTGAGTTTTCTCCCCGGGTCTCCGCTGAAAATGGGCTACTGGCCCAGTCAGACACTACCCGGTAAACAATGTAAATAAAATAAATAAATAAATTTCAGCCATTTCTGCCATCCATGTGATGATGGGTCATTAAGTCATTAAAGTCTGTTATAAAAAAGTATAATATTTTGTCATTTTTGCTTCAGTCTGTGGATGTCAGTACTTCAGTGGTAATACATGATTGCTGGGAGGCATAGTTGTGTATTTCAGTAATTTCATGGTAAATGAAGCATGACATCACCTTCACCCTAAATTTTTACAAGTGACATTTTTGGTAAGAGTTCATATGGTACATGTGACTTATTGCATTTGTCCAACTAATCACCACTGTTGCTTAAAGGGGGAAATAAAAGGCACACAGATAAGGTTGCAATAGTTTGCTGTTCAAATTTTATAGAACTGTATCAATTACTGTACATCAGTAATATTAATAACCTTATATTAATGCAAGGCTTGTCAAGTTTTTTTTTCTTCTTGGCAGGTGACATGAGTTAAGTAAGTTTCAAACAGGACAAGCTTCTCAGGGTAGCTAAATTTCCAGTAAGAAAGTTAAGTAGGGATTTCCCATGCATAGTTTTCAAGTGTTCCTGATTTCATAGAATATACTTGGTCTGTTCCTTTTAAATTTGTGGGTTTCTGGCAAATCACTGAAAAAAATATTTTTTTTTGTGTTTTTTTAGCATTTTCAATTCGTTTTTTTTTAATTAATTTCTCAGATACTGGTGAGCCAAAGGGCATGCCTCAATTGTTCATAAGTAAACTGTGTTTTAGTTTTTTAATGTAACTAAAGAAGGATTTCTAATCATCTTTGGCTTCAGAGGGCATCTTAAATTCATAGGCTTCTTTCAAAAAAAATCTAATAGGGTTCTTCAGTTTCTTTGTAATTCTTTTGATATTATCCTTGAGAAGATGGCTTTTGGATCTCCTACATAAGTGAAGGAGTTTATTTCCTTTTTTTTTGTCACATCATTTATTTATGGTGGAGGGTCACCAGGGTGGTTTGTTTTTAAATTTCCTGTGATTTGTGGTTCTGTTTTTTTTTATGTACTGATGAAGGGTGGTTAGCCCGAAAGCTTTGCATTATTAATTTTTTAATTTTTTTGGCATAGTAGTTTGTGTATCAGAAACTTTGTTGTTATACAGCACTGCTCATTGGTTATTTGATATATTAATAACAAAAGCAAGGAAGTGTCCAAAAACTTGCTGGTAACCGAAAAAAAGGACACAAACCGAACCACAGGCACTAAAAACACCTACCAGGTGTGAGGAGTGTAATTCACCCAGCACTATAACCACACAAACGAAAATACATACAAAGGCAAACTGCTATAAAATTAGCAAGATCCACAAGCTGTTGTTCTTTAACGTTTATTCACATCCGTTTTCGTCCACAACTTCATCAGTTGATACTGATGAAGTTGTGGATGAAAACGGATGTGAATAAATGTTAAAGAACAACAGCTTGTGGATCTTGCTAATTTTATAGCAGTTTGCCTTTGTATGTATTTTCGTTTGTGTGGTTATAGTGCTGGGTGAATTACACTCCTCACACCTGGTAGGTGTTTTTAGTGCCTGTGGTTCGGTTTGTGTCCTTTATTTGATATATTAGTTAACACTGTAATCTCTATCCACTGGACTCTGCATAAAAAAGGCACTAGGAGTGACTAAAGGCTTTGGTCAGTTTGCAAAATCTTTGAAACAAGAGGTGCAGGCCATGCTTAGCAAAGCAAGCTGGACTGTTGAGCATCTTGTCCCATGCTGACACTTAATGGATCCTCCTGGAATGATGCCAGCTTTTCATCCAATTATTCATAGCACTTTAATTAGTACTCTTTAAGTTTAGGAGGAACTCCACCAATGTAAATTTGTGCTGAGTTACAGAGCACTGACCTGATTCAGATCTAGGAAATCAAGTACAAGAACATTAATACTCTGCTTCCAGACTATACAAGGAGCCAGAGTTTCCTGTATGGGAAGTAAAATCATACCACCATGCATGGTAGTGTGGTAAATTGCTTTGTGCATCAAGGCATATGGCAGCTTGTACACAGAGATACTTATGATCATGATGGTTACTTCATTTTTATCATACCACAAGGGACATGTAGTATACTTTTCTTTATTTGTGTAGATTGTACACCACCCTTCTTTTGATATAACTTGTGCCATGTTACATCTCAGAAGCTCAGGGAAGTGGCTTGCATTGAGAAAAGAGTATCTAGAAATCAAACACTAAGTGATGCCATATGCAGTCTAACATAGTAATATGTATGTTTTGTCATGTTGCTGGATATCTGTGTTTACTATACTTGGTCCAGACACCACTAAGAAGTCATGACAGTGTAAACAGGTAAACATTTCAAAGAGTGCTTTTAGAAATAAATATTTAAAAAGGTGAGAAACCTTTCTTATGAATTTATGTATAAAGGAAATGCAAACTGCAGAATTTTCACTTCAGAACCAACCAACTGAGGCTGATTTCCAAGATGTCTCCCCATTGAGTGGCAGCTTAATTCCGTCTCTCCCAGTCTGAAAACAGAAACTTAGCAGAGAAAGCTAGTTGACCTAGATCTCTGGGTAAATTTCAGTAACTGGCTAGTACGTCCACCTCCTGGATGCCATGAAAAAAAAAAGAAATATAAAGGACCTAGAGCAAAATCAGCTACAAAAGGTGAGGAAGAACACAGACTGGGAGAAGTACTGCAGTTGTTCAGCAAGAAGCAGTGCAAGTTCCAGATCTGACATCCAGTAACCTAGAGGAAAATATAAAGCAGCTGCACACAGACCTGGTTAAAATAAATGAAAAACTGAAGGAGTATATAAACACAAACAAAAGATGGAAAAATGGAAGGAGCTTTAAACAGATATTTAAACAGATATTCAGATAAGGTGACAGAACTGCAAAACTCTGAGGATGAAATGAAGAAAAGACTGGCCGAATATGAGACTGCACAAGAAAAGATGTTTAAAAAATAATAGAATTGGAGGACATAGCATATAAGGAAAAACTGAGATTTTCTGCTGTATCAGAGAAGCTGGAAGAAACAGACTATTAATTTTATGAAAGCACAAATAAACAACTAGACTGATATTCCACAACAGGAATAGTTAATTGAAAAAGTACATCAAGTATTTGCTCCAAATCTGGTTACTAGAATACAGCCTAGACCTTTAATAGTAAAGATGCAGCCTTTCCATAGAAGGAGTTGATTCTGGCAAAACTGTAGCAGAAGGACAAAGTACTAAAAGTGGGAGACATTTGAGTATTTGTGGAGAATGACTAGTTAATGTACACCAGGTGGAAGAGGAGTAAATATATTCCATTATTTAGGGAATGTTGAGAAGCAGGTGTGAAATTCAAATTGCTGTACCTAGACATCTTCAAAATATTTTTTCCTGGGGGAGACAAAATCATTTTTTGATGAAGTACATGCTAAGGAGAAAATAAAAAAGTTTGTCCAACAAAGGGTGAGCTGTAAAACAGAATGAGGTTTGTGTCCTTTTGGTGATAAGGACTACAGAGAGACTGAGCCCATGAAATCTTTTCCATTGTTTAAATGGAAAATACCTGATAGAAGGGAAAAAAAACATAAGAGTCAACTAGAGGAATCAAGAATACATTGGAAATGAAACAGAGATAGTATTTGGGAAATGGTGATGAACAGGAATAAGGCTAGTAATTTGGAAATTAAC
Organism: Protopterus annectens; assembly: GCF_019279795.1. Taxonomy (NCBI): domain Eukaryota; kingdom Metazoa; phylum Chordata; order Ceratodontiformes; family Protopteridae; genus Protopterus; species Protopterus annectens. Next base: position 1,296,934,471 of record NC_056728.1, on the reverse strand, counting down.
AAATATGGGGTGATAAAGCAATAATTATATTTGTGAAACATAAGTACAAGAAAATTTGAAAATATGGGACATCCTTGGGCTTTATTAAACTTGTAGGGGACTTTAAAACATATTCCCTGATTCATGTTATTATTGCTTGGAGAATAAATTCAGTAACTTGAAAACTAACAAATGTGAGATTACAAACCAATAATTATACTTGTGAAACATGGCAGAACAAGAGGATTTGGAAATATTGGATTTTCATGGACTTTGTTAAATTTGTAGGGGAGTCTAAAGCATATGCCTGCTTTGTGTCATCAATTATGACATTAATCTTCAGAAAAATACTTGGGAGAGGGGAAGAGGAGGGAAAAAGTTAACTGTAAGTAAAAGATAATTTTAAATAGTATAGTTTTATTGGTGCATGGCTTTCTTTGCAAGCTATGAAGTAAAGTTTTCTCAGTTATTTTAAATGTAATGGGGATACTAATATAAACAGGTGATTTTGTTTTTTCTGTTTCTTCCTTCCTCTCTTTTTTCCTTGTTTTGTTTTAAGATATGTAGACACTGCAATGTAAAAAAAAAAAAAGAAGAGAGGAAAGAAGAAAGGTCTGGTTAAGAGAGCATGACAAAATTAGTATGCTTCATGTCATGCTTGCATTGGGGAAGGACTGAGTTAAGGCCCTTGGCTTTATCCAGCAACAAGTTTTAATAGAAAGCAAGTAAATGAAAAATAATATTGAATATTATAAGGCTTTTTTTCTGGTAAACACTGTATCCTTAGCAGTTTTGTGTCTCGTTTGCAAGTCCTTAGAAGACAATCTGATAAAGAGAAATATCTTGGAGAGAATGTTTACTGAAAGCATTCATGTGTTTTCTCAGCTGGGAGAGCTATAAAGATAAGATAAGATAAGATACGACAAAACTAGACAGCACTTACTAAAAGCACAAGCTGTACCATGCATCTTAGCATGAATAATCTTTCTTTATGGTCAACTGCAGTCTGTGTGGCTATCAGTTTAGAACTTTTCTTTTTATTAGGAAAGTAAAACTTCAAATGTTGAAGATGTACATAATTTTGCATGTTAATATTACATTAATAGGTTTAGGGGATATTGGGGGTGTTTTTTTAATTGAAGGCGTTCAATAAAACAAAAAGTTATTACGTTAATACGTATAGGAGATATTGGGGGGTGTTTGTTTTGTTTGAGGGCTTTCAATAAAACAAAAGGTTTTGTAAGATGTGACTTATGCTCAAATGGATATACCAAGAAACAACTATATAAAAGACCAAGCAGAAAAATAATATATGCATGTAACAAAAAATTTGGAATTAGACATTTAACAAAAGAGCAGTTATACATAAAAGGTGGGAAGAATAATTATATAAGAAAATGATGCTTTCTGTAATGTCTAAATCTGAATGGTCTCACAAATATATACAAAAAAGAAAGAGAGTGAACTTTATTTAAAAAATGTGGAATGCAAACAGCTATGCTACAGGAAACAGACCTGGAAAGAACTGAACACGTGAATTTGACAAAGAAAGGTTTTCAGGATGGTTATTCAGCAGAATACCTGGGGGAAAAGGAAAAGAGTATTTATGTTAATTGTAAGAGGAGCTCCAATAGTGATAAAAGAGGGAAAAAGACAATAATGGTAGACTTTTTGTGGTCATTGACTGACTGAGGTTGCCTGGACTATGCCTTGGAGAAAGCACCTTATTGGTTCTTTCAAGATTTTTTAAAGTTGTTTCAGGTTTCAACTTTGCTACTTAAGAAGTTAACTTGTAACTGTTTCTGCCATTTCACACTTAGCTAATTGGAAGAAGTAAGAGGAAGGGCTCTGAGCTAACTAATCCTTGATGTATAACATTAAGTAACATGTTTTTTTGCTTATTTCTGAGTTATTTATAGCACTTTTATTTTACTCACTGTGTGTGAGGTATTAAGTAGAACTTTCTACAATTGCTAAGCATCTGGTTGGGTTTGTTTGTTTGTTCTGATTTCCTGCTAGGAGTGTATCATATAATTTGTTTGCATTTAAAAGCATACTCTAGAGTCTCCTTGATCCTTTATCTGTTTAAACATTTCTGCAGTTTTTTTCTACCTAAGTAGTGTTGGTAGTATATCATTGTCCATATTCAGTCTGGTGGTTTGGGCCTAGTTGTTTGTTAGTAGAGGCTGTGTGTTTGAGCACATGTCCCAGGCTATCATAGCTTAGCCAAAGCCAGTATAGCATTTCAGTGAGAGTGAATTGTTTGTGGTCATTGGCCGCCGACTAGGGTTCCCTGGACTACGCATTGGAGTAAGCATGTCATTTGTTCATCCATGATTTTTAAAGTTGTTTCAGGTATCAACTTTGTTACTTAACAAGTGAACTTGTGACTGTTTCTGCCATTTCACACTGAGTTAAGCGGAGGAAGTTGGAGGAAGGGCTCCGAGCTAACTAATCTGTGATATACAGCATTAAGTATCCTGTTTTTGCTTATTTCTGAGTTATTTATAGCACTTTTGTTTTACTCACAGTGTATGAGGTATTAAGTAAAATTTTCTACAATTGTTAAGCATTTGGTTTGGTTTGTTTGTTCTGATTTCCTGCTAGGAGTGCATCATATAACTTGTTTGCATTTAAAATCATTCTCTTGAGTCTCCTTGATCCTTTATCTGTTTAAACATTTTTGCAGTTTTTTTCTAGGTAAGTAGTTTGGTAGTATAGCATTGTCCATATTCAGACTTGTGTTTTGGGCCTAGTTGTTTGTTACTAGAGGGTTGTGCCACTGAGCACATGTCCCAGGCCATCATAGTGTAGCCAAAGCCAGTATAGCATTTCAGTGAGAGTGACTTGTTTGTGGTCATCGGCTGACTGGGGTTGCCTGGACCATGCCTTGGAGTAAGCACCTCATTGGTACCTTCAAGCTTTTTTGAAGTTGTTTCAGGTTTTAACTTTGTTATTTAGGAAGTTAACTTGTGACTGTTTCTGCCATTTCACACTGAGCTAATCGGAAGAAGTTGGAGGAAGGGCTCTGAGCTAACTAATCTGTGATATATAACATTAAGTATCCTGTTATTTGCTTATTTCGGAGTTGTTTATAACAGTTTTATTTTACTCACTGTGTGTGAGGTATTAAGTAGCATTTTCTACAATTGTTAAGCATCTGGTTGGGTTTGTTTGTTATTATTTCCTGCTAGGAGTGTATCATATAACTTGTTTGAATTTAAAAGCATTCTCTAGAGTCTCCTTGATGCTTTATCTGTTTAAACATTTTTGCAGTTTTTTTCTATTTAAGTAGTGTTGGTAGTGTAGCATTGTCCATATTCAGGCTTGTGTGTTGGGCCTAGTTATTTTCTAGTAGAGGCTGTGTGTCTGAACAGATGTCCCAGGCCATCATAGCTTAGCCAAAGCCAGTATGGCATTTCAGTGAGAGTGAATTGTTTGTGGTCATTGGCTGACTGGGGTTGCGTGGACTACGCCTTGGAGTAAGCACCTTATTGGTTCTTTCACGCTTTTTTTAAATATGTTTCAGGTTTCAAATTTGCTACTTAAAAAGATAGCTTGTGTCTGTTTCTGCCATTTCACACTGAGCTAATTGGAGGAACTCGAAGGAAGGGGTCTGAGCTAACTAATCTGTGATATGTAACATTAAGTATCCTGTTTTTTGCTTATTTCTGAGTTTCTTATATCACTTTTATTTTACTCACTGTGTGTGAGGTATTAAGTAGAATTTTCTACAATTGTTAAGCATCTGCTTGGGTTTGTTTGTTCTGATTTCCTGCTAGGAGTGTATCATATAACTTGTTTGCATTTAAAAGCATTCTGTAGAGTCTCCTTGATACTTTATCTGTTTAAACATTTCTGCATTTTTTTTCTACCTAAGTTGTGCTGGTAGTGTAGAATTGTCCATATTCAGGCTTGTGTTCTAGGCGTAGATATTTGTTAGTAGGGGCTGTGTGTCTTAGCACCTGTCCTAGGCCATTATAGCTTAGCCAAAGCCAGTATAAAGTTTCAGTGGGAGTGAATTGTTGTGGTCATTTGCTGACTAGGGTTGCCTGGACGATGCCTTGGAGTAAGCGCCTCACTGGTTCTTTCAATTTTTTTTTAATGTTGTTTCAGGTTTCAACTTTGTTACTTAAGAAGTTAACTTGTGACTGCTTCTGCCATTTCACACAGAGCTAATCTGAGGAAGTCGGAGGAAGGGCTCTGAGCGAACTAATCTGTGATATATAACATTAAGTATCCTGTTTTTTTCTTATTTCTGAGTTATTTATAGCACTTTTATTTTACTCACTATGTGTGAGGTATTAAATAGAATTTTCTACAATTGTTAAGCATCTGGTTGGGTTTGTTTGCTCTGATTTCCTGCTAGGAGTGTAACATATAACTTGTTTACATTTAAAAGTATTCTGTAGACCCTCTTTGATCCTTTATCTATTTAAACATTTCTGCAGTTTTTTCTACCTAGGTAGTGTTGATAGTGTAGCATTGTCCATATTCAGGTTTGTGTTTTGGGCCTAGTTGTTTGTTAATAGAGGTTGTGTGTCTGAGCACATGTCCCAGGCCATCATAGCTTAGCCAAAACCAGTATAGCATTTCAGTGAGAGTGAATTGTTTGTAGTCATCAGCTGACTGGGGTTGCCTGGATCATGCCTTGGAGTAAGCACCTCATTGGTTCCTTCAAGCTTTTTTGAAGTTGTTTCAGGTTTCAACTTTGTCACTTAGGAAGTTAACTTGTGATGGTTTCTGCCATTTCACACTGAGCTAATCGGAAGAATTTGGAGGAAGGGCTCTGAGCTAACTAATCTGTGATATATAACATTAAGTATCCTGTTATTTGCTTATTTCTGAGTTATTTATAACAGTTTTATTTTACTCACTGTATGTGAGGTATTAAGTAGAATTTTCTACAATTGTTAAGCATCTGGTTGGATTTGTTTGTTATTATTTCCTGCTAGGAGTGTATCATATAACTTGTTTGAATTTAAAAGTATTCTCTAGAGTCTCCTTGATGCTTTATCTTTTTAAACGTTTTTGCAGTTTTTTCCTATTTCAGTAGTGTTGGTAGTGTAGCATTGTACATATTCAGGCTTGTGTTTTGGGCCTAGTTGTTTTCTAGTAGAAGCTGTGTGTCTGAGCACATGTCCAAGGCCATCATAGTTTAGTCAAAGCCAGTATAGCTTTTCATTAAGAGTGAATTGTTTGTGGTCATTGGCTTACTAGGGTTGCCTGAAATATGCCTTGGATTAAGCACCTCATTTGTTCTTTCAAGCTTTTTTTAAAGTTGTTTCAGGTTTCAACTTTGTTACTTAAGAAGTTAACTTGTGACTATTTCTGCCATTTCACACTGAGCTAATCGGAGGAAGTTGGAGGAAGGGCTCTGAGCTAACTAATCTCTAGTATATAACATTAAATATCCTGTTTATTACTTATTTCTGAATGTTTTATATCACTTTTATTTTACTCACTGCATGTGAGGTATTAAGTAGAATTTTGTACAATTGTTAAACATCTGGTTGGGTTTGTTTGTTCTGATTTCCTGCTAGGAGTGTAGCATATAACTTGTTTGCATTTAAAAGCATTCTTTACAGTTTCCTTGATCCTTTTTCTGTTTAAACATTTCTGCAGTTTTTCTTCCTTAGTAGTGCTGTTAGTGTAGCTAGTTGTTTGCTAGTAGTGGCTGTGTGTCTGAGCAAATTTCCCAGGCCATCATAGCTTAGCAAAAGCCAGTATAGCTTTTCAGTAAGAGTGAATTGTTTGTGGTCATTGGCTGACTGGGGTTGCCTGAACTATGCCTTGTAGTAAACACCTCATTGGTTCGTTCAAGCTTTTTTTAAAGTTGTTTCAGGTTTCAACTTTGTTACTTAAGAAGTTAACTTGTGACTATTTCTGCCATTTCACACTGAGCTAATTGGAGGAAGGGCTCTGAGCTAACTAATCTGTGATATACAACATTAAGTATCCTGTTATTTGCTTTTTTCGAAGTTATTTATAGCAGTTTTATTTTGCTCACTACATATGAGGTATTAAGCAGAATTTTCTACAATTGTTAAGCATCTGGATAGGTTTGTTTGTTTTGATTTCATGCTACGAGTGTATCACATAAATGCATTTAAAAGCATTCTCTACAGTCTTCTTGATCATTTATCTGTTTAAACATTTTTGGTCTTCTCTACCTAAGTAGTATCGGTAGTGTAGCATTGTCCATATTCAGGCTTATGTTTTGGGCCTAGTTGTTTGTTAGTAGAGGCTGTGTGCCTGAGAACATGTCCCAGGCCATCATAGCTTAGTCAATGCCAGTATAGCATTTCAGTGAGAGTGAATTGTTTGTGGTCATTGGCTGATTGGGGTTGTCTGGACTACTGCTTGATGTAAGCACCTCATTGGTTCTTTCAAGCTTTTTTTAAAGTTGTTTCAGGTTTCAACCTTGTTACTTAAGAAGATAGCTTGCGACTGTTTTTGCCATTTTACACTGAGCTAATCGGAGGAAGTCAGAGGAAGGGCTCTGAGCTAACTAATCTGTGATATATAACATTAAGTATCCTGTTATTTGCTTTTTTCTAAGTTATTTATAGCAGTTTTATTTTGCTCACTGCATATGAGGTATTAAGTAGAATTTTCTACAATTGTTAAGCATCTGGATGGGTTTGTTTGTTCTTATTTCATGCTACGAGTGTATCACATAACTTGTTTGCATTTAAAAGCATTCTCTAGAGTCTTCTTGATCCTTTATCTGTTTAAACATTTCTGCAGTTTTTTCTACCTAAGTAGTGTCGGTAGTGTAGCATTGTCCATATTCAGGCTTGTGTTTTGGTCCTAGTTGTTTGTTAGTGGAGGATTTGTGTCTGAGCACATGTCCCAGGCCATCATAGCTTAGCGAAAGCCAGTATTGCTTTTCAGTAAGAGTGAATTGTTTGTGGTCATTGGCTGAATGAGTTTGCCTGGACTACGCCTTGGAGTAAGCACCTCATTGGTTCGTTCAAGCTTTTTTTTAAAGTTGTTTCAAGTTTCATCTTTGTTACTTAAGAAGTTAACTTGTGACTATTTCTGCCATTTCGCACTGAGCTAATTGGAGGAAGTTGGAGGAAGGGCTCTCAGCTAACTAATCTGTGATATATAACATTAAGTATCCTGTTTTTTGCTTATTTCTAAGTTATTTATAGCAGTTTCATTTTGCTCACTGCATATGAGGTATTAAGTAGAATTTTCTACAATTGTTAAACATCTGGATGGGTTTGTTTGTTCTGATTTCCTGCTAGGAGTGTATCATATAACTTATTTGCATTTAAAAGCATTCTCTAGAGTCTCCTTGATCCTTTATCTGTTTAAACATTTCTGCAGTTTTTTCTACCTAAGTAGTGTTGATAGTGCAGCATTGTCCATATTCAGGCTGGTGTTTTGGGCCTAGTTGTTTGTTAGTAGAGGATGTGTGCCTGAGCACATGTCCCAGGCCATCATAGCTTAGTCAAAGCCAGTATAGCATTTCTGTGAGAGTGAATTGTTTGTGGTCATTGGCTGAATCGGGTTGCCTGGACTACGCCTTTGAGTAAGCACCTCATTGGTTCTTTCAAGGTTTTTTTAAAGTTGTTTCATGTTTCATCTTTGTTACTTAAGAAGTTAACTTGTGACTGTTTCTGCCATTTCACACTGAGCTAATTGGAGGAAGTCAGAGGAAGGGCTCTGAGCTAACTAATCTGTGATATATAACATTAAGTATCATATTTTTTACTTATTTCTGAGTTGTTTATAGCACTTTTGTTTTACTCGCAATGTGTGAGGTATTAAGTAGAATTTTCTACAATTGTTAAGCATCTGGTTGGGTTTCTTTGTTCTGATTTCCTGCTAGGACTGTATCATATAACTTGTTTAATTTAAAAGCATTCTCTAGACTCTCCTTGATACTTTATCTGTTTAAACATGTCTGCATTTTTTTCTACCTAAGTTGTGTTGGTAGTGTAACATTGTCCATATTCAGGCTTGTGTTTTGGGCCTAGTTGTTTATTAGAAGAGGCTGTGTGTCTGAGCACTTGTCCCAGGCCATCATAGCTTAGCCAACGCCAGTAAAGAATTTCAGTAGGAGTGAATTGTTTGTGGTCATTGGCTTTCTGGGGTTGCCTGGATGATGCCTTGGAGTAAGCACCTCACTGGTTCTTTCAAGCTTTTTTCAAAGTTGTTTCAGGTTTCAACTTTGTTACTTTAGAAGTTAATTTGTGACTGTTTCTGCGATTTCACACTGAGCTAATCGGAGGAAGTCAGAGGAAGGGCTCTGAGCTAACTAATCTGTAATCTATAACATTAAGTATCTTGCTTTTTGCTTATTTCTGAGTTTTTCATATCACTTTTATTTTACTCACTGTGTGTGAGGTATTAAGTAGAATTTTCTACAATTGTTAAGCATCTGGTTGGGTTTGATTGTTCTGATTTCCTGCTAGGAGTGTATCATGTAACTTGTTTACGTTTAAAAGCATTCTCTAGAGCCTCTTGATCCTTTATCTGTTTAAACAATTCTACCGTTTTTTCTACCTAAGTAGTTTTGGTAGTGTAGCATTGTACATATTCAGGCTTGTGTTTTGGGCCTAATTATTTGTTAGTAGAGGATGGGTGTCTGAGCAGATGTCTCAGGCTGTCATAGCTTAGCCAAAGCCAGTATAGTATTTCAGTGAGAGTGAATTGTTTGTGGTCATTTGCTGACTGGGGTTGCCTGGACAACGCCTTGGAGTAAGCACCTCATTGGTTCTTTCAAGCTTTTTTTAAAGTTGTTTCAGATTTCAACTTTGTTACTTAAGAAGAAGTTAACTTGTGACTATTTCTGCCATTTCAACACTGAGCTAATCGAAGAAAGTCAGAGGAAGGGCTCTGAGCTAACTAATCTGTGATATATAACATTAAGTATCCTGTTATTTGCTTTTTGTGAGTTATTTATAGCAGTTTTTGTTTTGCTCACTGCATATGAGGTATTAAGTAGAATTTTCTACAATTGTTAAGCAGATGGATGGGTTTGTTTGTTCTGATTTCATGCTATGAGTGTGGCATATAACTTGTTTGCATTTAAAAGCATTCTCTAGAGTCTTCTTGATCCTTTATCTGTTTGCCTGGGCTACGTCTTCGAGTAAGCACCTCATTGGTTTTTTCAAGCTTTCTTTAAATTTGTTTCAGGTTTCAACTTTGTTACTTTAGAAGTTAACTTGTGACTGTTTCTGCCATTTCATGTTGAGCTAATTGGAGGAAGTCGGGGGGAAGGGCTCTGAGCTAACTAATCTTTGATATATAACATTAAGTATCCTGTTTTTTGCTTATTTTTGAGTTATTTATAACACTTTTGTTTTACTCACAGTGTTTGAGGTATTAAGTAGAATTTTCTACAATTGTTAAGCATTTGGTTGGGTTTGTTTGTTCTGATTTCCTGCTAGGAGTGTATCATATAACTTGTTTGCATTTAAAATCATTCTTTAGAGTGTCTTTGATCCTTTATCTGTTTAAACATTTCTGCAGTTTTTTTCTACCTAAGTAGTGTTGGTAGTGTAGCATTGTCCATATTCAGACTTGCGTTTTGGGCCTAGTTGTTTGTTAGTAGAGGCTGTGTGTCTAAGCACATGTCCCAGGCCATCATAGCTTAGCCAACGCCAATATAGCATTTCAGTGAGAGTGAATTGTTTGTGGTCATTGGCTGACTGGGGTTGCATGGAGTACGCCTTGGAGTAAGCACCTCATTGGTTCTTTCAAGCTTTTCTTAAAGATGTTTCAGGTTTCAAATTTGTTACTTAAAAAGATAGCTTGTGACTGTTTCTGCCATTTCACACTGAGCTGATCGGAGGAATTCAGAGGAAGGGCTCTGAGCTAACTAATCTGTGATATATAACATTAAGTATCCTGTTTTTTGCTTATTTCTGAGTTTCTTATATCACTTTTATTTTAATCACTGTGTGTGATGTATTAAGTAGAATTTTCTACAATTGTTAAGCATCTGCTTGGGTTTGTTTGTTCTGATTTCCTGCTAGGAGTGTATCATATAACTTGTTTGCATTTAAAAGCATTCTCTAGAGTCTCCTTGATACTTTATCTGTTTAAACATTTCCGCATTTTTTTCTACCTAAGTTGTGTTGATAGTGTAGAATTATCCATATTCAGGCGTGTGTTTTGGGCCTAGATATTTGTTAGTAAAGGCTGTGTGTCTGAGCACTTGTCCCAGGCCATTATAGCTTAGCCAAAGCCGGGATAGAGTTTCAGTGGGGGTGAATTTTTGTGGTCATTGGCTGACTGGGGTTGCCTGGACGATGCCTTGGAGTAAGCACCTCAATGGTTCTTTCAAGAATTTTTTTGAAGTTGTTTCAGGTTTCCACTTTGTTACTTAAAAAGATAGCTTGTGAATGTTTCTGCCATTTCACACTGAGCTAATCAGAGTAAGTCGGAGGAAGGGCTCTGAGCTAAGTAATCTGTGATATATATCATTAAGCATCCTGTTTTTTTCTTATTTCTGAGTTATTTATAGCACTTTTATTTTACTCACTGTGTGTGAGGTATTAAGTAGAATTTTCTACAGTTGTTAAACTTCTGGTTGGGTTTATTTGTTCTGATTTCCTGCGAGGAGTGTAACATATAACTTGTTTACATTTAAAAGTATTCTCTAGAGCCTCCTTGATCTTTTATCTATTTAAACATGTGTGCAGTTCTTTCTACCTAAGTAGTGTTGATAGTGTAGAATTGTCCATATTCAGGCTTGTGTGTTGGGCCTAGTTGTTTGTTAATAGAGGTTGTGTGTCTGAGCACATGTTCCAGGCCATCATAGCTTAGCCAAAGCCAGTATAGCATTTCAGTGAGAGTGAATTGTTTGTGGTCATTAGCTGACTGGGGATGCCTGGACTACGCCTTGGAGTAAGCACCTCATTGGTTCTTTCAAGCTTTTTTGAAGTTATTTCAGGTTTCAACTTTGTTACTTAAGAAGTTAACTAGTGACTGTTTCTGCCATTTTACACTGAGCTAATCGAAGGAAGTCCGAAGACGGGCTCTGAGCTAACTAATCTGTGATATATAACATTAAGTATCCTGCTTTTTGCTTATTTCTGAGTTATTTATAACACTTTTATTTTACTCACTGTGTGTGAGGTATTAAGTAGAATTTTCTACAATTATTAAGCATCTGGTTGGGTTTGTTTGTTCTGATTTCCTGCTAGGAGTGTATCATATAACTTGTTTACATTTAAAAGCATTCTCTAGAGCCTCCTTGATCCTTTATCTGTTTAAACATTTCTGCAGTTTTTTCTACCTAAGTAATGTTGGTAGTGTAGCATTGTCCATACTTAGGCTTGTGTTTCGGGCCTAGTTGTTTTTTAGTATAGGCTGTGTGTCTGAGCTCATGTCCCAGGCCATCATAGCTTAGTCAAAGCCAGTATAACATTTCAGTGAGAGTGAATTGTTTGTGGTCATTGGCTGACTGGGGTTGCCTGGACTACACTTTGGAGTAAGCACCTCATTGGTTCTTTCAAGCTTTTTTTAAAGTTGTTTCAGGTTTCAACTTTGTTACTTAAGAAGTTAACTTGTGACTGTTTCTGCCATTTCACACTGAGCTAATCAGAGGAAGTCAGAGGAAGGGTTCTGAGCTAACTAATCTGTGATATATAACATTAACTATCCTGTTTTTTGCTTATTTCTGAGTTATTTATAGCACTTTTATTTTACTCACTGTGTGCGAGGTATTAAGTAGAATTTTCTACAATTGTTAACCATCTGGTTGGGTTTGTTTGTTCTGATTTCCTGCTAGGAGTGTATCATATAACTTGTGACAGTTTCTGCCATTTAACACTGAGCTAATTGGAGGAAGTCAGAGGATGGGCTCTGAGCTAACTAATCTGTAATATATAACATTAAGTATCCAGTTTTTTGCTTATTTCTGAGTTTTCTATATCAGTTTTATTTTACTCACTGTGTGTGAGGTATTAAGTAGAATTTTCTACAATTGTTTAGCATCTGGTTGGGTTTGTTTGTTCTGATTTCCTACTAGGAGTGTATCATATAACTTGTTTACATTTAAAAGCATTCTCTAGAGCCTCTGGATCTTTTATCTGTTTTAACATTTCTGCAGTTGTTTTACCTAAGTAGTGTTGATAGTGTAGCATTGTCCATTTTCAGGCTTGTGTTTTTGGCCTAGGTGTTTGTTAGTAGAGGTTGTGTGTCTGAGCCCATGTCCTAGGCCATCATAGCTTAGCCAAAGCCAGTATAGCATTTCAGTGAGAGTGAATTGTTTGTGGTCATTTGATTACTGGGGTTGCCTGGACTACGCCTTGTAGTAAGCACCTCATTGGTTCTTTCAAGCTTTTTTCAAAGTTGTTTCAGGTTTCAACTTTGTTACTTAAGAAGTTAACTTGTGACAGTTTCTGCCATTTAACACTGAGCTAATCAGAGGAAGTCAGAGGATGGGCTCTGAGCTAACTAATCTGTAATATATAACATTAAGTATCCTGTTTTTTGCTTATTTCTGAGTTTTTTATATCACTTGTATTTTACTCAGAGTGTGTGTGAGGTATTAAGTAGAATTTTCTACATTTGTTAAGCATTTGGTTTGGTTTGTTTGTTCTGATTTCCTGCTATCATATAACTTGTTTGTATTTAAAAGCATTCTCTAGAGTCTCCTTGATCCTTTATCTGTTTATACATTTCTGCCATTTTTTTTCTACCTAAGTAGTGTTGGTAGTGTAGCATTGTCCATATTCAGGCTTGTGTTTTGGGCCTATGTGTTTGTTAGTAGAGGCTGTGTGTCTGAGCACATGTCCCAAACCATCATAGCTTAGCCAAAGCCAGTATAGCATTTCAGTGAGAGTGAATTGTTTATGGTCATTGTCTGACTGGGGTTGCCTGGACTACTCTTTGGACTAAACATCTCATTGGTTCTTTGAAGCTTTTTTTAAAGTTGTTTCAGGTTTCCACTTTGTTACTTAAAAAGATAGCTTGTGAATGTTTCTGCCATTTCACACTGAGCTAATCAGAGGAAGTCGGAGGAAGGGCTCTGAGCTAATTAATCTGTGATATATATCATTAAGTATCCTGTTTTTTTCTTATTTCTGAGTTATTTGTAGCACTTTTATTTTACTCACTGTGTGTGAGGTATTAAGTAGAATTTTCTACAGTTGTTAAACTTCTGGTTGGGTTTATTTGTTCTGATTTTCTGCGAGGAGTGTAACATATAACTTGTTTACATTTAAAAGTATTCTCTAGGGCCTCCTTGATCTTTTATCTATTTAAACATGTGTGCAGTTCTTTCTACCTAAGTAGTGTTGATAGTGTAGAATTGTTCATATTCAGGCTTGTGTGTTGGGCCTAGTTGTTTGTTAATAGAGGTTGTGTGTCTGAGCACATGTTCCAGGCCATCATAGCTTAGCCAAAGCCAGTATAGCATTTCAGTGAGAGTGAATTGTTTGTGGTCATTAGCTGACTGGGGATGCCTGGACTGCGCCTTGGAGTAAGCACCTCATTGGTTCTTTCAAGCTTTTTTGAAGTTGTTTCAGGTTTCAACTTTGTTACTTAAGAAGTTAACTTGTGACTGCTTCTGCCATTTCACAATGGGCTAATTGGAGGAAGTCTGAGGAAGGGCTCTGAGCTAACTAATCTGTGATATATAACATTAAGTATCCTGTTTTTGCTTATTTCTGAGTTATTTATAACACTTTTATTTTACTCACTGTGTGTGAGGTATTAAGTAGAATTTTCTATGATTGTTTAGCATCTGGTTGGGTTTGTTTGTTCTGATTTCCTGCTAGGAGTGTATCATATAACTTGTTTACATTTAAAAGCATTCTCTAGAGCCTCTGGATCTTTTATCTGTTTTAACATTTCTGCAGTTGTTTTACCTAAGTAGTGTTGATAGTGTAGCATTGTCCATATTCAGGCTTGTGTTTTTGGCCTAGGTGTTTGTTAGTAGAGGTTGTGTGTCTGAGCCCATGTCCTAGGCCATTCATAGCTTAGCCAAAGCCAGTATAGCATTTCAGTGAGAGTGAATTGTTTGTGGTCATTGTCTGACTGGGGTTGCCTGGACTACTCCTTGGAGTAAACATCTCATTGGTTCTTTCAAGCTTTTTTCAAAGTTGTTTCAGGTTTCAACTTTGTTACTTAAGAAGTTAACTTGTGACTGTTTCTGCCGTTTCACACTGAGCTAATCGGAAGAAGTCGGAAGACGGGCTCTGAGCTAACTTATCTGTGATATATAACATTACGTATCCTGTTTTTTGCTTATTTCTGAGTTATTTATAGCACTGTTGTTTTACTCACCATGTGTGAGGAATTAAGTACAATTTTCCACAATTTTTAAGCATCTGGTTGGGTTTGTTTGTTCTGACCTCCTGCTAGGAGTGTATCATATAACTTGTTTGCATTTAAAAGCATTCTCCAGAGTATCCTTGATCCTTTATTTGTTTAAACATTTCTGCAGTTTTTTCTTCCTAAGTAGTGTTGGTAGTGTAACATTGTCCATATTCAGGCTTGTGTTTTGGGCCTAATTGTTTGTTAGTGGAGGCTGAGTGTCTGAGCAGATGTCTCAGGTCATCATAGCTTAGCCAAAACCAGTATAGCATTTCAGTGAGAGTGAATTGTTCATGGTCATTGGCTGACTGGGGTTGCCTGGACTACGCCTTGGAGTAAGCACCTCATTGGTTCCTTCAAGTTTTTTTGAAGTTGTTTCAGGTTTCAACTTTGTTACTTAGGAAGTTAACTTGTGACTGTTTCTGCCATTTCTCACTGAGCTAATTGGAAGAAGTTGGAGGAAGGGCTCTGAGCTAACTAATCTGTGATATATAACATTACGTATCCTGTTCTTTGCTTATTTCTGAGTTATTTATAGCACTTTTATTTTACTCACAATGTGTGAGGTATTAAGTAGAATTTTCTACAATTGTTAAGCATCTGGTTGGGTTTGTTTGTTCTGATTTCCTGCTAGGACTGTATGATATAACTTGTTTCATTTAAAAGCATTCTGTAGAGTCTCCTTGATTCTTTATCTGTTTAAACATTTCTGCATTTTTTTCTCCCTAAGTTGTGTTGGTAGTGTAGCATTGTCCATATTCAGGCGTGTGTTTTGGGCCTAGTTGTTTGTTAGTAGAGGCTGTGTGTGTCTGAGCACGTCCCAGGCCATCATAGTTTAGCCAAAGCCAGTATAGCATTTCAGTTAGAGTGAATTGTTTGTGGTCTTCAGCTGACTGGAGTTGCCTGGACTATGCCTTGTAGTAAGCACCTCATTGGTACCTTCAAGCTTTTTTTAAAGTTGTTTCAGGTTTCAACTTTGTTACTTAAGAAGTTCACTTGTGACTGTTTCTGCCATTTCACACTGAGCTAATCGGAAGAAGTTGGAGGAAAGGCTCTGATCTAACTAATCTGTGATATATAACTTTAAGTTTCCTGTTATTTGTTTATTTCAGAGTTATTTATAGCACTTTTATTTTGCTCACTGTGTGTGAGGTATTAAGTAGAATTTTCTAGAATTGTTAAGCATCTGGTTGGGTTTGTTTGTTCTGATTTCCTGCTCGGAGTATATTATATAACTTGTTTTCATTTAAAAGCATTCTCTAGAGTCTCCTTGATCCTTTATCTGTTTAAACGTTTCTGCAGTTTTTCTACCTAGGTAGTGTTGGTAGTGTGGCATTGTCCATATTCAGGCTTTTGATTTGGGCCTAGTTGTTTGTTAGTACAGGCTATTTGTTTGAGCACATGTCCCAGGCCATCATAGCTAAGCCAAAGCCAGTATAGCATTTCAGTGAGAGTGAATTGTTTGTGGTCATTGGCTGACTGGGGTTGCCTGGACTATGCCTTGGAGTAAGCAACTCATTGGTTCTTTCAAGCTAATTTTAAAGTTGTTTCAGGTTTGAACTTTGTTAATTAAAACGTTAACTTGTGACTGTTTCTACCATTTCACACTGAGCTAATTGGAGGAAGTTGGAGGAAGGGCTTTGAGCTAACTAATCTGTGATATATAACATTAAGTATCATGTTTATTGATTATTTCTGAGTTATTTATAGCACTTTTATTTTACTCACTGTGTATGAGGTATGAAGTAGAACTTTCTACAATTGTTAAGCATCTGGTTATGTTTCTTTGTTTTGATTTGCTGCTAGGAGTGTATCATGTAACATGTTTGCATTTAAAAGCATTCTCTAGAGTCTCCTTGATGCTTTATCTGTTTAAACATTTCTGCAGTTTTTTCTACCTTAGTAGTTTTGGTAGTGTAGCATTGTCGATATTCAGGCTTGTGTTTTGGGCCTAGTTGTTTCTTAGTAGAGGCTGTGTGTCTGAGCACATGTCCCTGGCCATCATTGCTTAGCCAAAGCCAGTGTAGCATTTCAGCGAGAATGATATGTTTGTGGTCATTGGATGACTGGGTTTTCTGGACTACTCCTTGGAGTAAGCCCCTCATTGGTTGTTTCAAGATTTTTTTAAAGTTGTTTTAGGTTTCAACTTTGTTACTTAAGAAGTTAACTTGTGACTCTTTCTGCCATTTCACACTGAGCTAATCGGAGGAAGTCAGAGGAAGGGCTCTGAGCTAACTAATCTGTGATATATAACATTAAGTATCCTGTTTTTTGCTTATTTCTGAGTTATTTTTAGCACTATTATTTTACTCACTGTGTGTGAGGTATTAAGTAGAATTTTTACAATTGTTGAGCATCTGGTTGGGTTTATTTGTTCTGATTTTCTGCAAGGAGTGTATCATATAACTTGTTTGCATTTAAAAGCATTCTCTAGAGTCTCTTTGATTCTTTATCTGTTTAAACATTTCTGCAGTTTTTTCTACCTAAGTAGTGTTGGTAGTGTAGCATTGTCCATATTCAGGCTTGTGTTGAGGGCCTAGTTGTTTGTTCGTAGAGGCTGTGTGTCTGAGCACATGTCCCAGGCCATCATAGCTTAGCCAAAGCCAGTATAACCTTTCAGTGAGAGTGATATGTTTGTGGTCATTGGCTGACTTGGGTTGCCTGGACTACTCCTTGGAGTAAGCACCTCATTGGTTCTTTCAAGCTTTTTAAAAAATTTTTCAGGTTTCAACTTTGTTACTTAAGAAGTTAATTTGTGACTCATTCTGCCATTTCAGATTGAGATCATTTGAGGAAGTCAGTGGAAGGGCTCTGAGCTAACTAATCTATGATATATAACATTAAATATCCTGTTTTTTGCTTATATCTGAGTTATTGTTAGCACTTTTAGTTTACTCACTGTGTGTGCGGTATTAAGTAGAATTTTCTACAATTGTTAAGCATCTGGTTGGGTGTGTTTGTTCTAATTTCCTGCTAGGAGTGTATCATATAACTTGTTTGCATTTAAAAGCATTCTATAGAGATTCCATGATCCTTTATCTGTTTAAACATTTCTTCAGTTTTTCTTCATAAGTAGTGTTGGTATTGTAGCATTGTCCATATTCACTCTTGTATTTTGGGCCTAGTTATTTGTTAGTAGAGGGTATGTGTCTGAGCATATATCCCAGGCCATCATTGCTAAGCCAAAACCAGTATAGAATTTCAGTGAGAGTGAATTGTTTGTGGTCACTGACTGACTGGGGTTCCCTGGAGTATGCCTTGGAATAAGCACCTCATTGGTTCTTTCAAGATTATTTTAAAGTTGTTTTAGGTTTCAACTTTGTTACTTAAAAAGTCAACTTGTGACTTTTTCTGCCATTTCACACTGAGCTAATCGAAGGAAGTTGGAGGAAGGGCTCTGAGCTAACTAATCTGTGATGTATAACATTAAGTATCCTGTTTCTTGCTTATTTTGGAGTTATTTATAGCAGTTTTATTTTACTCACTGTGTGTGAGGTATTAAGTTAAATTGTCTACAACTGTTAAGTATCTGGTTGGGTTTGTTTGTTCTGATTTCCTGCTGAGAGTGTATCATATAACTTGTTTGCATTTAGAAGCATTCTCTAGAGTCTCCTTGATCCTTTATGTGTTTAAACATTTGTGCAGGTTTTTCTACCTAAGTAGTGTTGGTAGTGTAGCATTGTCCAAATTCAGGTTTCTGTTTTGGGCCTAGTTGTTTGTTGGTAGTGGCTATGTGTCTGAGCACATGTCCCAGGCCATTCTAGCTTAGCCAAAGCCAGTATATCATTTCAGTGAGAGTGAATTGTTTGTGGTCATTAGCTGACTGGGGTTGCCTAGACTACGCCTTGGAGTAAGCACCTCATTGGTTCTTTCAAACTTTTTTTAAAGTGGTTTCAGGTTTCAACTTTGCTACTTTAGAATTAACTTGTGACTCTTTCTGCCCTTTCACACAGAACTAATCAGAGTAAGTCAGAGGAAGGGCTCTGAGCTAACTAATCTGTGATATATAACATTAATTATCCCGTTTTTTGCTTATTTTTGAGTTATTTATAGCACTTTTATTTTACTCACTGTGTGTGAGGTATTAAGTAGTATTTTCTACAATTGTTAAGCATCTGGTTGGGTTTTTTGGTTCTGATTTCCTGCTAGGAGTGTATCATATAACGTGTTTGCATTTAAAAGCATTCTCTAGAGTCTCCTTGATGCTTTATCTGTTTAAACATTTCTGCAGTTTTTTTCTACCTAAGTAGTGTTGGTAGTCTAGCATTCTCCATATTCAGGCTTGTGTTTTGGGCCTAGTTGTTTGTTAGTGGAGGCTGTGTGTCTGAGAACATGTCCCAGGCCATCATAGCTTAGCCAAAGCCAGTATAACCTTTCAATGAAAGTGAATTGTTTGTGGTCATTGGCTGACTGGGGTTGCCTGGACTACGCCGTAGAGTAAGCATCTCATAGGTTATTTCAAGCTTTTTTTAAAGTTTTTCAGGTTTCAACTTTGTTACCTAAGAAGTTAACTTGTGACTGTTTCTGCCATTTCACACTGAGCTAATTGAAAGAAGTCAGAGGAAGGACTCTGAGCTAATTAATCTGTAATATATAACATTAAGTATCCTGTTTTTTTGCTTATTTCTGAGTTATTTATTGCACTTTTATTGCACTCACTGTGTGTGAGGTATTAAGTAGAATTTTCTACAGTTGTTAAGCATCTGGTTGGGTTTGTTTGTTTTGAGGTCCTGCTAGGAGTATATCATATAACTTGTTTGCATTTAAAAGCATTCTCTAGAGTCTCCTTGATCCTTTATCTGTTTAAACATTTCTTCAGTGTTTCTACCTAAATAGTGTTGGTAGTGTAGCATTGTCCATATTCAGGCTTGTGTTTTGGGCCTAGTTTTTTTGTTAGTAGAGGCTATGTGTCTGAGCACATGTCCCAGGCCATCACTGATAAGCCAAAGCCAGTATAGCATTTCAGTGAGAGTGAATTGTTTGTGGTCATTGGCTGACTGGGGTTGCCTGGACTATGCCTTGGAGTAAGCACCTCATTAGTTCCTTCAAGCTTATTTTAAAGTTGTTTCATGTTTCAACTTTGTTAGATAAGAAGTTAACTTGTGACTGTTTCTGCCATTTCACACTGAGCTAATTGGAGGAAGTCGGAGGAAGGGCTCTGAGCTATCTAATCTGTGATATATAACATTAGTTATCCTGTTTTTTTGCTTATTTCTGAGTTATTTATAGCACTTTTATTTTACTCACTGTGTGTGAGGTATTAAGTAGAATTTTCTACAATTGTTAAGCATCTGGTTGAGTTTGTTTGTTCTGATTTCCTGATAGGAGTGTATCATATAACATTTTATGCATTTAAAGGCATTCTCTAGACTTTCCTTGATCATTTATCTGTTTAAACATTTCTGCAATTTTTTGTACCTAAGTAGTGTTGGTAGTTTAGCATTGTCCATTTTAGGCTTGTGTTTTGGGCCTAGTTGTTTGTTAGTAGAGGCTGTGTGTGTGAGCACATGTCTCAGGCCATCATAGCTTTGCCAAAGCCAGTATAGCATTTCAGTGAGAGTGAATTGTTTGCAGTCATTGACTGACTGGGGTTGCCTGGACTATGCCTTGGAGTAAACACCTCATTGTGTGTGAGGTATTAAGTAGAATTTTCTATAATTGTTAAGCTTCTGGTTGGGTTTGTTTGTTCTGATTTTTGTTTCCCACCCTCACTCCCTTTTGGTATCCTGTGTTTATGCTTGGTGGCTTTGCAGTTGCTCGCACATACTGTAAATTTGTTCTGGGATACTCTTCCCAGTCTAGTGTCATTATCTCATTCTACCTGTTATAGGGATAACATTTGAGTAGGCCAAGCCAGTTAGCTTCTGCTCCTCCTATCCCCTTTCCACTTTACAAAAAAAAAAAAAAAAATATATATATATATATATATATATATATATATATATATATATATCTTTTCTAAGCTTGTTTCTTGTCTTTCTTATAAGTTGTCTAGTCCAGATACAGATTTGCTGTATCCAGGATTGTTTGTAAGCTTCTGAGCCCCCAATCCTTTCTGTGTTGGAGGGAAGCCTTCTATCTTAATTGTGTTTCTTAGAACTAGCCAGTTTTCTAGTTTCAGTACTCAAATCTGTTTTTTTGAGCTCAACACTTGTTCAGAACTTTTTGTAAACACTAACTAAGGTACAAACTATTACAGCACTGAACGTTCCTCACTTGTCTAGAAGAAAACAATTTTTAGTACTTAATAAATAAGCACCTATCCAGGCATGTCTAAGGGTCAGCTCCCCGTGTTGTCTCCTGTCTACCTGATGAATCTGGGCATCTTGGGGCAAGGCAGCAATTGCCTCATGTACACAGATAACCCTCTCCTCCTACCACCTAACACTGCAACCTGTGAGAGATGCACTTATATAACCAAAGTGGAAGCAAAGCACTCTTCACCCAAGACTGGACTAGACTGTCAAGAGGAGAAGGTAAACACTTGCACCACACCACACTCATCACATAGTCCCTCAAAATGTACACCACCAAAATACACACATAGAAACACAAAACACACACCTACATTCACAGAGGCTCTCAAAAAAATCTACCCAAGCAACAGGGACCTCCAAAGCAGAAACCCAAGCAACCTCCACCCCCCCCCCCAACACAACCCAAATGACACATAGCCCACTCAACCACAGCCCATAAGGCATAACAACATACCCAACACTCTAGTCATAGGTGACTCTACAGTCAGGCACACTGATGTTCCACTCACCAGGCTAAACAAGGAGAAAGTTACTGTCAGTTGCCTGTCATGTGCCAGGATCCGCCGCATAACACATGCACTCAGGTCACTCCACAGCAAGTACAAATATGACTCGGTCATTATCCATGTTATTGTGAATGACCTGAGACATACCTCCCTGGACTACATGAAAAGAGACATGGAGGAGCTTTCTGATCTTGTAGCCCAGGCAGGTATGACCCTAGCCCTGAGTAGCATCCTGCCATCACCCAGAATGATACCACAGTACAAGGACAAAATGATTGACTTCAACAATTGGCTAAGCTTCTGGTGTCATTCTAAGGGGTTCCAATATCTGGCTGCCTGGGATGACATGATCAACAAACCACGATGCCTTGCCAGATATGGCCTGCACCTGTTGCCCTTGGTATTCCGGATACTGGCTAAGGCTCTTGCCACTCTTATAGTGCCTTTTATAGGCAAGATTCAAATGACAAGTTCACCACCGTAACAGGTACAAGCAAGCAAAATCTGAGGGTAATGCTACTTAATGCTAGAAGTCTAAACATCAAAATGCACTCACTCAAGGCACTCCTTAAAATGGAGAACATTGACATCTGTGCAGTGACAGAGACCTGGTTCAAGGCTCCAGAGAGCACCCCTGCATTACCAGGCTATAATTCATACCACACCTTTTGGCCACCTTACCTGGACCGAAGCACTAAAGGCGGAGCCGTGTCCATATTCATTAAGGATATCCACACCTCTAGGCTAGTTGCTCAGCATAATGCATCTGAGATTATCCAAGTGCAACTAACTCAGGGCAAGACAGCAATGCAAATTATAGCTTGCTACAAATCACCCACCATGCCTCAGGATTCCCACTCCTCATTTCTTGATACACTGGAAAATATTAGGGTACAACCTAACACCCTAATAATGGGTGATTTCAACTACCCCACCATTAACTGGGAAAACTACTCATGTACCAACTCTTGTGCTCAACGTTTTCTGGAATTCATAAATTCCAATGCCTTGGATCTACTTATCCACACCCCCTCCAGGGGCAGCAATATCCAAGACCTGGTCATTACCAGCATGGACAACCGGTGTTCCACACCAGAGGTCAATTCCTCATTGGTCAGATCCGACCACAAGCAAATCACCCTAGACATCCACATCCCACCCCCCATTAGGGAAACCACCGTAAAAAATTTCTCCAAAGCCAACTTCCCGCTTCTGAAGACAGAAGTGGCAAACTTCACGACGCCCATGCTGACATATAATAGAGATACAACTGCTGAATCCTATACAATTGCACTTTATAAGCACTTACACAAGTGCATGGATCATGCAATCCCTAACAGAACCAAGATGCTATCTTCCAAAAAAGGAAGCCAATCTGGTGGCCCCCTGCTATAAACAAACTCTACAACAGAAGAAAGAAACTGTTGCAAAAAAGAGAAAAATCCCATGATTGGAGGAACTCTGTGGTCAGCCTCAGTAAGAAGCTGAGATCCCTCATAAAATCCTCCAAAGCTAGTTATGAAAACAAAATCGCCACTGATTCTAAAGACAACTACAAAGCATTCTATAGCTATGTCAAGAATCTCAATGGCAACACTCAGATCTGCACTGAGTTACAGCACAATGGCACTAAATATACAGAACCAACTGATATTGCCAACATCCTGGCAGATAGGTTTAGTGCTAACTTTACCCCTCTCTCATCCCCTAAAGAGCCCATCTCAATACTGGAAGAATGTAAAATACCTGTAATCACAGCTGCACAGGTAAAAAACACACTCTCCAAAGCCAAGAACACAGCATCTTTACCTGACAACATCCCAGGCTGTGTTCTACATGAACCACAGAATGAACTGGCACCCCACCTAAGTACCATATTCAGTCATAGCCTCACCTCAGGCTTTGTGTCCACTGAATGGTGCACAGCAATGGTTATCCCACTCCACAAAGGGGAAGCCACCACAGACCCCAGGAACTACTGCCCCATTAGCTTGATGAGCCTGGTCTGCAAGGCTATGGAGCGTATCATCATGGAACTTATTAACAATGACATTGGTAATCTCCAAACTCTGGACCCTACCCAGTTTGGGTTTGTAAAAGGCAGATCATGTCTCCTAAACCTGAGAGATGTCTTTGAAGTGGTCAACAAAGCGGTAGATGAGGGTAAGGTGGTTCACACAGCCTATCTAGATCTTGCCAAGGCTTTTGACACTATCCCCCACTCTGGAATTATAAACAAACTCACTAAAGTAGGTATAAATCCCTATGTCACAAGATGGGTTGCCAACTGGCTCACTGACAGAACCCACACTGTGAAAGTAGCAGACTCTAAATCCAACTTCAGACCAGTGACAAGTGGAGTACCACAGGGTTCAGTCCTAGGTCCTCTCCTGTTTGGTATCTTCTTCTGTGAAGTACAGGCTAACACAGAAGGTCTTTGGCTAACAAAGTTCGCAGATGACTGCAAACTAGGAGCCATAATCAAAACTCCTAACGATGTGGACATCCTACAAAAGGGCTTCACTGAGACAGATGCCTGTTGTCAAAGCCATGGCCTCAAGCTCAATGCCAAAAAGTGTATTGTCATCCCTTTGGGTAAAAACTCTGTACCCATGAACTACCAAATAAGCGGTAGTCTACTTAACACCGAAAGTGTGATAAGAGACCTTGGGACACAGGTGGACAGTAGTCCCTCCTTTGATAATCACATCGCCACAGTAGTCAGGAAATCCTTCTATGTGGCACAGCTCATCAAAAAAGGTTTCTCATCCAGGAAAAAAGAGGTCATTGTTCCCCTCTACTCGTCACTCATTAGACCCATTATAGAGTACAATGCCCCTTTTGGTATGTACCTCACAAGACATCTACAACAAATGGAAAGGTCACAGAAATACCTCACAAAGAGGATTACCGGCCTCAAACAGATGCCCTACGCAGACTGTCTCAAAAAACTCCAGCTTTACTCTGTCTCATATCACCTTCTCAGAGGCGATCTCTGCCTAACATACAAAGATATGTCAAACCCAGAACTATTGGACATGCACTACGTAAAGAAATCCCAATCCCTCCAAGCTACGTGCTCTAGGGACCTAAACCTTGTCACCACAACAGAACATGCTGGAGGGATAGATTCCTGTCCCAGAGACTTCCCATACTCTGGAACAAACTACCTATCTATATCAAACAAAGCTCCTCATTAGCACTCTTCAAAAAAAATCTTGATGATTGGATGGGAGATAGTAAATTCACCCCGGTGATCACTTCTGTGGCTCTGCTTGACAGGGGCACAGGAAAATAATTTTCTTGGGTGGCAAAAGCCAGGGTACAGTTTGCCTAGGCTTATATAGGCCCTAGGGCCAATAGCCTAGTACCTACCTGTGAACCTATGAACCTATTTGTAGTACTAAGGGGCTACTGGCAAGGGAGATTTGTAGTTCTAATGGGCTACTGACAAGGAAGGAGGATTACAATGGCATGTATTGATACCTAAAAATGCTAAAATGGTGCTTAAGAAAATTCTGGGAGAAATAATCAGCTTTCAGCAAGGAATATTACTTAAGGTGGGGACTGGAATTTGGTTTGCAACAGGGAAGGTGTATCTGGGGGGCCCCAGAAGGGAAAATATAACAAAGGAAGGTACATTTTGAAGAAATGTATGAATATGTTTGGCATGGAAGATTGCAAAATAGGGGGAATCCCACAGAACAAGAAGAGGAGTAACTGCAGAATGCTAAAGAGAAAATAAGGGATTGCCTTGATAATATATATGAGTTTAGAAAGATTGCTCTTTGATAACTCTAGAGCACAAAACATTTTAGCACAACTACGCAGGCAACAGAAAGTAGAAAGGATGTCATCAAGCTTAGGGAGCCTATAACAAGGAAGATAACAAGAGATCCTCTAGAACTTTTAATAATATTTAGAAAACTTTATGAAAGTCTGTATAAAGCAGAGAAGCATGGAAATCAAGAAAAGGTACAAATGAAAATGTTTATGGAAGAATTAAATATGCCAAGGTTAGAGGTAGAGGAGGCTCAATTACTAACAGTTAGGATAAAAAGAGATGAGATAAAAATGGTGATGTATAACCAATCTACAAGAAAGTCCCCAGGAATAGATGGTATTCCTGTGGAAGTTTGGAAGTTTGGAAGCTAAGAGGGGAAAAAGCTGATAAAGATCTGGAAGGTTTTGTTTAATACTATTTTAAGAGGAGGAGAAGTACCAACATATTGGAAGAAAGCTGTGGTAGCTGTAATACATAAAGAGGGTAAAGATCCATCAGATCCCGCTTCATACAGACCCATTTCAATACTAAACCATGATTATAAAGTGCTCATGTCTGTAATTGGCTAAAAGAATGACAAAAGTAATGCCAAAATTGATAGATATGGACCAATGTGGTTTTGTGGAGGGGAGACAAACATTTGACAACATTAACAGAACATTGATGATCCAGAGGGAAGCACAATGTAAGAAAATACCACTGCTGTTGGTGGGTCTTGATGCAGAGAAAGCATTCAACAGAGTAGGCTGGGACTTTGTGAGCAGGGCAGTGGAAGCAGTTGCTTTCCCTTATAAAACTGTAAGGTTGATTACGAGTATATATGAGGGATCAGAGGCAAAACGTAAAGTGGGTAAGGTCCTCTCTGATAATTTCTGCTTGAGTAGATGAACCAATCAGGGGTGTCTTCTTTCCCCTTTGTTGTTTGTATGATATTTAGAACCTTTGGCAAAGAAAATAAGGGACTCAGAAATTCAAGGGTATAATTGGTACGCTAGTAAAGAAAAGCTGGCTCTGTTTTCAGATGTTATTATTTTATACCTGGCAAAACCAGAAAGAGACATTATAGTGTTGTGAAACATTTAAGACAGTTTCAAATCTTCTCGGGATACAAAATTAATAAAGCTAAAACAAAGGCAATTATGTACCCAGACACAAATTGGTCCAGCAATATCCATATTTATGGGGACATGTTAAAATGAAGTATTTAGGAGTATGGATTAAAAAAAATGACTCTGTTGTGGCAGCTAAGGATATGTAGGAGGAGACTAAACAGAAGTTAATACAAAAACTGAGAAACTGGAAGCTTTGTTATATGGATATGGACAGCAAGATACAAGCAGTTAAAATGTTTTTAGTCCCTTTAGTTTTATACACAGGTCTGGTATATTTTTATCAACCAGAGGAGAAGTTGTGGATAGAAAGATTTTATTTGGGAGGTGAAGACTCCAAGAGTCAAGTGGGATAAGCTGATTCTTCCAGAAGAACAAGGTGGACTAGGGTTACCCAATTTGAAGGGGTATTTTAGAGCAACACAGTTAAGGCTCTTTATACATAGCACAAGCAGAAAACTGTAACTCAAAGTGGAAAGGGAAGATTATGATACAAGGAAGAAGCTCAAGAAACAAGGAACGACTGGGATTTTGCATGCAGACACTTAAGGAGAATGACAATAATCATACAGAATATTAAATCCAGAAAGTAGCAGAAAGTATTTTAAGAATGAAGTTGGCATGGAAATGGAGAAAAGAGGCTCTGCCAGTAGGGATGACTGCAATTAGGGATACAGACAATAGGCAAGCGGGGGCTGGAATGTATTAGAGAAAACTGGCAAAGGATCAAAGATATTGGGAGCAAATAACTAGAAAGGGAAAGGTAATAGAATGGGAAGACGTTAAGAATTTATTTAGACTGCAGGTTAGAGATTACCTTTCTTTTCAAGGATTGTTTTCAGAGTACAGGCAAAGAGAAAGAAATATGGGGGATCCTAAACAAAAGACCAGCACTGGTAGAGGTTTTAATAGAATCTTAGGTTCATAGGTTCATAGGTTGGTACTAGGCTATCAGCCCTAGGGCCTATACAAGCCTAGCCATAACAATTCCCTGGCTATTTCTTCCCACATTATTTACTTTCCTGGACTCCTGTCTAGCAGGGAGACTGACGTGATCGCTGGGGTGAATTTCCTTTCTCCCATCCAATCGTCAAGGTTCCTCTTGAAGAGGTCCAAAGAGGCACTCTGCTTGACATGTATGGGCAATCTATTCCAGAGTCTGGGGAGTCTCTGGGTCAGGAACCTATCCCTCCAGCATGTTTTGTTTATTGTGATGACAAGTTTTAGATCCCTGGAGCATGTAGCTCTGAGGGATTGGGATTTCTTTAAGTGTAGCATGTCCAACAGCTCTGGGTTTGACATGGCCTTGTATGTTAACCAGAGATCGCCTCTGAGTAGACGATATGCGACAGAGTATAGCTGGAGTTTTTTAAGGCAGTCAGCGTAGGGCATCTGCTTTAGGCCTGTGATTCTTTTAGTGAGGTATTTCTGAGGCCTTTCCAGTTGTTGCAGATGTCTTGAGAGGTACATACCAAATGGGGCGTTGTATTCTATAATGGGTCTAATGAGGGATGAGTACAGTGGGACAATGACCTCCTTTTTTCTGGATGAAAAGCCCTTCGTGATGAGGTGTGCCACATAGAAGGATTTCCTGACTGTTGTGGCGATGTGGTTATCGAAGGTGAGACCACT
The DNA here is from genome assembly GCF_019279795.1 of Protopterus annectens. Taxonomy (NCBI): domain Eukaryota; kingdom Metazoa; phylum Chordata; order Ceratodontiformes; family Protopteridae; genus Protopterus; species Protopterus annectens. The sequence goes on along the minus strand of NC_056728.1, from coordinate 1,296,906,918 downwards.
GTCCACCTGTGTCCCTAAGTCTCTTATCACACATTCTGTGTTTAGTGTACTGCCACCTATATGGTAATTCATGGATACATGCTTTTTCCCAAGGGGGATAACAACACATTTCTTGGCATTGAGCTTGAGCCCATGGCTCTGGCACCAAGCATCCTGTTTCTGTAAGGCCCTTTTGTAGAGTATCCACATCTTTTGGGGATTCAATAATGGCTCCCAGTTTGCAGTCATCTGCAAACTTTGTTAGCCAGAGTCCCTTAGTGTTGACCTGTACTTCAGAGAAGTAGATGCCAAACAAGAGCGGCCCCAGGACTGAACCCTGAGGTACTCCACTTGTCACTTGTCTGGAGCTGGATTTGGAGTCAGCTACTTTTACAGTGTGGGTTCTATCAGTAAGCCATTTAGCAACCCATTGGGTGACATAGGGATTAATGCCCAACTTAGTAAGTTTATCTATGATTCCAGAGTGGGGGATGGTGTCAAAGGCCTTGGCAAGGTCTAGATAGGCTGTGTGGACCACCTTACCCTTGTCCATGGCTCTGGAGACTGATTCAAAGAAGTCAATCAGGTTCGGGAGACAAGATCGGCCCTTCACAAACCCAAACTGGGTGGGGTCCAGTGTTTGAAGGTTGCCAATGTCTTTGTTTATAAGTTCCATGATAATACGCTCCATGGCCTTGCAGATAAGGCTTGTCAGACTGATGGGATGGTAGTTTCCGGGATCCAAGGTGGATCCCCCCTTGTGGATTGGGCTAACTGTAGCTCTGCGCCACTCAGTGGGCACGAAACCTGAGGTGAGGCTATGATTAAACATGACACTTAGGTGAGGTGCCAGTTCATATTGTAGTTCTTGTAGTACACAGCCCAAGATGTCATCTGGTCCCATGGATGCTGTATTCTTGGCTTTAGAGAGTGCGTTTTGTACCTGTGTAGCCGTTATTACTGGAATTTGGCAATCTTCCGGTATTGAGATGGGCCATTTATGGGGTGAGAGGGGGGTGAAGTTGGCACTGAATCGATCTGCCAGGATATTGGCAATATCCTTCGGATCAGTATATTTAATGCCATTCTGTTTTAGCTCAGAGCAGATCTGAGCATTGCCATTTAGATTCTTGACATAGTTATAGAATGCTTTGTGGTTGTCTTTGGAATCTTTGGCAATTTTATTTTCATAACTAGCTTTGGAGGATTTTATAAGGCATCTCTGTTTCTTACTGAGGCTAGTAAGGGAGTTTTTTGCATCCTGGGATTTTCCTCTTTTTATTTATTTATTTATTTATTTATCATTTGTTGACCGGGAAAGTCCGACTAGGTTCCACAGAGCCTGTTTTCAGCGGAGGCCCGGGGAGAAATGCTCCAGATGCATGTCTTTGGAATGTGGGAGGAAACCGGGGTACCCAGAGGAAACCCACGCGAACACAGGGAGAACATGCAAACTCCACACAGAAGGCACCCCAGCCGAGAATCGAACCGGAGAACCTCTTGCTGTGAGGTGACAATGTTAACCACTGCACCACTGTGCCGCCCATACTTTTCTGCAAAAGTTTCTTCCTTTTGTTGTAAAGTTTGTTTATGGCAGAGGACCACCAGATTGGCTTCCTTTTTTTGGATGAGAGCATTTTGGTTCTATTTGGGATGGCACGATTCATGCATGAGTAGATGTGCTCGTACAGTGCCTTAGTGTAGGATTCAGCAGTTGAACTTTCAGTTCCCGTCTGCATGGGTGTCATGAAGTTTGTCACTTCTGACTTGAGTAGCATGAAGTTGGCTTTGGAGAAGTTTTTTATGGTGGTTTCTTTACTGGGGGTGGGGTGGGATGTGGATGTTAAGGGTGATTAGCTTATGGTCAGACCTGACTAACGAGGGGGTGACCATAGGTATGGAGCATTGATTTCCCATGTTGGTAATGACCAGGTCTAGGATATTGGAGCCCCTGGTGGGACTATGGATTAGTTGATCCAGGGCGTTGGAATTTATGAATTCCAAGAACCGTTGCGCAAAGGTGTTGGGACATGAGTAGTTTTCCCAGTTAATGGCAGGGTAGTTAAAATATCCCAGTATTAGGGTGTTTGGTTCTATTTTAATATTTTCCAGTATGTTTAGAAAGGTGTAATGAGAATCTTGGGGTATGGTGGGGGATCTGTAGCAAGCTACAATTTGGATTGCAGTCTTACCTAGTGTTAGTTGCACTTGGAGAATTTCAGACACATTGTGTTGGCCAACTAGCCTGGTGGTGTGAATATCCTTGGTGAATATTGACACTCCTCCACCTTTAGTGTTTCAGTCCTGGTTTGGTGGCCGAAAAGTGTGGTAAGAGTTGTAGCCTGGTATTGCAGGGGTGCTCTCTGGAGCCTTGAACCAGGTCTCAGTTACTGCACAGATATCGATGTTCTCCATCTTTAGGAGTGCCTCGAGAGAGTGCATTTTGAGGTTTAGACTTCTAGCATTGAGTAGCATTACCTTCAGATTTTGCATGCTTGTACCTGTTACAGTGGTGGTTTTGTCCTTTGAAGTTTGCCTAAAAAAGGCACTATAGGGGTGGCAAGAGCCTTAGCCAGTAACCTGAATCCCAGGGGCGACAGGTGCAGACCATCTCTGGCAAAGCATCATGGTCTGTCAATCATGTCATCCCAGGCAGACAGATAGTGGATCCCCTTTGAATGACACCATAAGCTTAGCCAATTGTTGAAGTCAATCATTTTATCCTTATATTGTGGTATCCTTCTGGGCGAAGGCAGGATGCTACTAGGGTCATACCTGCCTGGGCCACATGACCCGAGAGCTCTTCCATGTCTCTTTTCATGTAGTCCAGGGAGGTACGTCTCAAGTCATTCACTCCAACATGGACAATGACAGAGTCATATTTGTACTTGTTGTGGAGTGACTTGAGTGCATGCGTTATGTGGCGGATCCTGGCACCCGACAGGCAGCTGACTGTAATTTTCTCCTTATTCAACCTGATGAGAGGGACATCAGTGTGCTGGACTATAGAGTCACCTATGACTAAAGTGTTAGGTACATTGCCTTGCCTTAGGGGCTGTTGCTGGGTGGCACACTGGTGTTGTGAACTATGTGACACATTGGTTGTGATTGGTGTTTGTTTGCGTTTCAGCTTCAGAGGTCTTTGTTGCTTGGGCAGGTTACAGTTAAGGGCCTCTGCATATGTGGATTTAGTGTTGCTATATGTGGGTGTTGGTGGTGCGGGTTTAGAAGGGCTATGTGTTGCTTGAGGTGTAGTGTGGGTGTTAACCTTCTCCTCTTGACTGTTTAGCACAATCTTGGGTGGAGAGAGCTTTGCTTCCATTTTGGCTATGTAAGTGCATCTCTCACAGGTTGTAGTGTTGGGTGGTAGGAGGAGAGGGTTGTCTGTGTACATGAGGCAATTGCTGCATTGCCCCAGTATGCCCAGATTCACCAGGTGGACAGGAGAAATCACCGGAAGCTGACCCTTGGACATGCCTGGTTTGGGGCTTTTTTTTTTTCTTTGTAAAGTATAGGAGCTGTTTCCTTAGCAAGGTACTTTGCAGTTATAGGCTGTTTAGTGCCTACTATTAATTTCTCCTTGTTAACAAGGAGAGTTCAGTGTTTGTATGAGTTCAAGGCTTCCTAGTGCTTTCCAGCAGGTATTAGAGAAAGTGCTAGTCACAGGGATGCTTAAAGGTAAGATTGAAAAGAATGCACTCTGCAGTGTGCACTAGAGAAGTTAGATGTGAAAGTAGGTAACTTGAGTTTTACCTGTTTAAAAAGTTAAGGTTTAGTGGAGAGTTACTATTTTTAAAACAGCAAGATGGATTGAAAGGGGTGGTCACTTTTGTATTTTGGTACTATGAAATACTGTAGGATGAAGCTGCCAGGTAAGAGAAAAATACGAAGGCCTAAAATAAGGTTTATGGATGTGGTGAGAGAGGACATGCAGGTGGTTGGTGTGACACAACAATATGCAGAGGACAGGAAGAAATGGAAACAGAAGCTGCCATTAAAAAAAGAATAATTAGTAGAGCATACAATATACTGCATAACAACTATAAGAACCAATCAGAGGAGCTTGGAAAGGATTGGGAAGAGAGATTGGATAAGCAATTCACAAAGAAACAATGGGGGTGGGATATATGTCTTCTTCTTCTTCTCTTTCGGCTGTTCCCATTAGGGGTTGCCACAGCGGATCATCTGTTTCCATTTCTTCCTGTCCTCTGCATATTGCTGTGTCACACCAACCACCTGCATGTCCTCTCTCACCACATCCATAAACCTTATTTTAGGCCTTCGTATTTTTCTCTTACCTGGCAGCTTCATCCTTAGCATCCTTTTCCCAATATACCCAGCATCCCTCCTCAGCACATTTCCAAACCAATGCAATCTCACCTCTCTGACTTTGACTTCAAACCATCCAACCTGAGCTGACCCTCTAATATAGTGATTCCTAATCCTGTCCATCCTTTTCACACCCAGTGCAAATCTTAACATCTTTAACTCTACCACTTCCAGCTCTGACTCCTGCCTTTTTGTCAATGCCATTGTCTCCAACCCATACAACATAGCTGGTCTCACGACCCTCTTGTAGACCTTCCTTTTCCTTACTGGTACCCGTCTGTCACAAATCACTCCTGACACTCTTCTCCACCCTTTCCACCCTGCCTGTACTCTCTTCTTCACCTCTCTTCCACACTCACCATTACTCTGAACTGTTGATCCCAAGTATTTAAACTCATCCACCTTCGCCAACTCTACTCCCTGCATCCTCACCATTCCTCTATCCTCTCTCTCATTCAGACACACATTCTTAGTCCTGCTGACCTTCATTCCTTTCCTCTCTAGAGTATATCTCCACCTCTCCAGGGTCTTCTCAACCTGGTCCCTACTCTCACTACAGATCACAAGAGCATCTGCAAACATCATAGTCCATGGGGCCTCCTGTCTGATCTCATCTGTCAACCTATCCATCACCATTGCAAATAAGAAAGGGCTCAGAGCTGATCCTTGATGTAATCCCACCTCCACCTTAAACGCATCTGTCACTCCCACTGCAGACTTCACCACTGTCACACTACCCTCGTACATATTCTGTACCACTCTTACATACTTCTCTGTCACTCCTGACTTCCTCATACAATACCACAACTCCTCTCTAGGTACCCAATCATATGCTTTCTCCGAGTCTACGAAGACACAATGCAACTCCTTCTGACCTTCTCTATATTTCTCCATCAACACTCTCAGAGCAAACATCGCATCAGTAGTGCTCCTTCCCAGCATGAAACCATACTGCTGATCACTAATCATCACATCCCTTCTTAATCTAGCTTCTACCACTCTTTCCCATAACTTCAAGCTGTGACTGATTAGTTTTATCCCTCTGTAGTTACTACAGCTCTGCACATCACCCTTATTTTAAAAAATAGGTACCAAAACACTTTTTCTCCACTCCTCAGGCATCCTCTGACTTTCCAAGATTTCATTAAACAATCTGGTTAAAAACTCCACTGCCATTTCTCCTAAGCACCTCCATGCTTCCACTGGTATGTCATCTGGACCAACAGCCTTTCTATTCTTCACCCTCTTCATAGCTGTCTGTACTTCCTCATTGCTAATCTGTTTCACTTCCTGATTGACCATCCCCACATCATCCAACCTTCTCTCTCTCTCATTCTCTTCATTCATCAGCCCCTCAAAGTACTCTTTCCATCTGCTCAGCACACTCTCCTCACTTGTGAGTACGTTTCCCTCACTATCCTTTACCACCCTTACCTGCTGCACATCTTTCCCAGCTCGGTCCCTCTGTCTAGCCAATTGGTAGAGGTCCTTTTCTCCCTCTCTAGTGTCCAACCTTTCATATAACTCTCCATATGCCTTATCCTTAACCTTTGCCACCTCTCTCTTTGCCATGCTCCTCATCTCCTTATACTTCTGTCTACTTTCTTCATCTCTTTGACAATCCCACTTCTTCTTCACCAGCCTCTTCCTCGGCATACTCTCCTGTACTTCCTCATTCCACCACCAGGTCTCCTTGTCCTCCTTCCTCTGTCCAGGTGTCACATCAAGCACCTTTCTAGGTGTTTCCCTTACCATCTCTGCTGTAGTCACCCAGCTATTTGGAACTCTTCACTGCCCCCAGTGCCTGTTTTAACTCTTCCCTGAACTCCACCTCACAATCACCCTTTTTCAACTTCCACCATTTGATCCTTGGCACTGCTCTCACACTTGTCCTCCTCTTCTTGATCACCACTGTCTTCCTACAGACCACCATTCTATGCTGCCTAACTACACTTTCCCCTGTCACCACGTTACAGTCTCCAATCTCCTTCAGACTAGCCCTCCTGCATAGGATATAATCCACCTGTGTGCATCTTCCTCCACTCTTGTTCATCACCCTGTGTTCCTCCAGCTTCTTAAAATACGTATTCACCACAGCCATGACCATCCTTTTTGCAAAATCCACTACCATCTGACCTTCTGCATTGCTCTCCTTAACACCATACCTGCCCATCACTTCCTCATCCCCTCTGTTCCCTTCACCAATATGCCCATTGAAATCCTCTCCAGTCACCAGTCTCTCACCCTTGGATACACTCACCACCACTTCATCCAACTCACTCCAAAATTTTTCTTTCTCATCCATCGCACATCCAACTTGCTGAGTGTATTCACTAACATTCATCATTACACCATCAATTTCCAGCTTCATAAACATTACTCTGTCTGACACTCTTTTCACCTCCAAAACACTCTTGGCATACTGTTCCTTCAGGATAACCCCTACCCCATTTCTCCTCCCATTCACACCATGATAGAACAATTTGAACCCAACTCCTATACACCTGGCCTTACTCCCCTTCCATCAGGTCTGTTTCACACACAATATATCAACTTTCCTTCCCTCCATCATATCAGCTAGCTCTCTCCCTATACCAGTCATACTGCCAACATTCAAAGTTTCTACCCTCACTCTACACTCCTAACCTTCCTCCTCTCCTTCTGCTTTTGGGGTGGGATATATGTATATCTCCCAAATATGCAACAAAGTCTAGAATATTTAGGATCTTTGTTTGGAAGTGTTTACATAGGTATTTTTATACCCCCAAGTAGACTCCAAAGTATTTTCCCTCAGGTAGACCTCAAATGTTGGAGATGTGATGGGGAAGAAAGAAATAACTGGGAACATATTTTCTGGGAGTGTAATAAGTTTGCAGACTTTAAAGATTCCCTGCAGACTGCTCTGTCAGAGATACTGGTTGAGCAGATTGTGTAACTAAGGACATTATTTTTTTGAGCTATGACACAGAATCAGAATTGCCTACACATAGTAAGACGTTGCTGAGTCTAATTATGGTGGCTGCCAAAAAAAAAGCAATTACTAGAAAATGGAAATCAATGTATAAACCAACCTTACTAGAAGTAAGGAATAAAGTAACAACTAAAAAAATGGAATTGAGATCTTTAGAAAAGGGAAGGAGCAAACTACATATAAAAAATGGGAATTATGGGAACAATACATACAGAGGAGGAACGAGGTTTAAAAGAAGACAGGAGTTGAATGAGCTAAGCAATACTTAACTGACAATGACAGGCTAGATTATAAATGATGTATAATGTTACAGTTGTCTCAACGGGGTCTGTGAGCTACAATTTTTACAAGTAAAATTGTGTCAATGTGTTTTTTTTCCCATTTATTACAAATGTAAGATTGCCTATGTCATATGTAATAACTTAATAAAGATGTTTTTTGTTTATAAAAAAAATAAAAGCAACTGAAGCTTTCACCTGAAATATTTTAAAATAGTTTCTAAATATATGCACATGTGACAAATCAAAGTCCCTTACATGTATGCCAGCATAGGAGTTTCTGAAATGTTAACTTTTTTTTCAGCTAATTTACTAGTTAATAAGTGAAGTACTGACCCGATATCCATGTTATATACTATGGAAGTTATCATTCAATACTTGCTCAGGAATACTTGATTTGGGTAACCTGCTATTAATAACAAGCTGTTTATATGAGTACAGCATTTGGCTTTCAAATAGAAGACAAAGTAAAGACTCTCTAATAGAGATATATTAACTACCTGAATGGGTCTAATCAAGTCTCTTAACCCCTCAATTCACTATCACACTTGGTTTACTTTGATATTAGGCTAGCACTCAAAAGCAATTAAAGTGATTCTCCTTGAAGCTCCCTGGTTAATAAGCCCTAAATTCAGAAAAGAAATATCCCAAATGTGCCATCCTGGGACCCCTTCTTTTTAATATCTTTTCCCTGACCTCAATACCTTAACCTCCCATTCCACCCTTATATAATACACTGATGATTCTACACTTATCCCCACGTTTTACACACTGTCACAACTTCAGTCACTCATACAAGAATCTTTCCTTTCTGTAGAAAATTGGCTAACTAAAAATCAAAAGAAATAACATGAACAGTAGAAACTTTCAACTCTTTAATAAAACAAGGCAAAGCTTTCGGGTTTCCCCTTCTTTAGTGCATATAAAATTATTGCCAATTCATACATTTAAATAACTGAAATTAAGAAACATGTGAAATTAAGAAACATGTGACAGCCAATCAATCAATTTAAAATACACAAAACCAGCACTAATCAATGTAACATCATTTGTTTCCTATGCAGTACTGGTTTCAAGCTTACTGCATTATTTAAACCAGGGGATGTATCTGCACTTAATCTTAAAATCCATGTTAATTCTATGTTCTCCGGTTTATTATTAATATCACCCCCCCACTATTCATCTGTAGTGTTTTAATAACCCTAAATTTAAAACAATGACTTACACCCTTCTCTAATATATGTTTAGCCAAAACATTATTCTCTATATTTCTTTTTATTTCCGATTTGTGCTCTGTAATACAGTCTTTCAGCATCCTATTGCTTTTTCCCATAGAGAAACATGAGCATTGTGTGCATGTGGCCAAACACACTATTTGAGTGGTGTTACAATAGGCATAACAGTCAAAAGTGTATTCTATTTTACTTATTGGATGAACAAAATTTATGTCATTTAAAATATCTCTGCAACAACTGCAATTTAGGCATGGATATGTGCCTTTTCTTGAACTAACATCTTTATTGCCCTCATACAGATCTTTATAACATAATCTTCTTTTAAGATTTTTTTCATTTCTATATGCAAATAAAGGTTGTTCACTATTTGTTTTATTTCGGGCATAGTTAACAATATATTCAAATTATTCCTTATTAATCTTTCTACATCTCTGGTTCTATTATTATAAGTCAGCACATACCTTAACCTAATCTCCTGTCTACCTGTTGAAATTGGTACATCTTCCCTTTTAGCACTACAAAATAGAGCTAAATTATTTTGCCTTTTGGCTAAAATTATGTTCATACTTTCATATACCATTCCTTCCTCATATCCTTGGTTAATAAACTCCAATGCTATTTCTTCCACCTGTTCCTTATTTTTTATATCATCAGTGTTTAATCTATTTATTCTTATAAACTGGCTTTTCACAATGCCCCTAAACACATGCGGGGCATGCATACTTTTCCTTTGTGTATACCTGTTCTTTTGTACAGGTTTCTTATATGCTGAAGTTTCTATACCATTCCCTTTCTTTTCTAACCTTATGTCCAAATAATTAATAGCCAGTGTTAAGTATTCTAACACAAATTTAAAAAAATTGGTATTACTCTCTAAATATTCAACAAACTGTTTTAAACTACTTTCATTACCATTCCAAATTAAAAAAAAATAGTCGTCTACAAATTTCTTGTAAACCAAGAGCTCATTTCTAACATAACCTTCATCCTTATAAATGCATTTTCTCTCCCAATGATTAAGTACTAAATTAGCATAGGTATTATCCATGGGCGTACCCATGGCAACACCTGATACTTGATATCTGTAGATAGTGTTTCTCATTAAATAAGAAAATGTTATTACTTAAAATAATTTCTATTAATAAACAAATATATTCAATCTTCTTATGTGCCATACTCATTTCCATGTTAAGGAATTCCCTTATTATACTAACACCATAGTTATTGGGAATAACCGTAAACCAAGAATTTATGTCTAAACATACAAATAAAAAATCATCACACTCATTTTTACAATAACATTCATATAATTTATGTAAAATGTCAGCCGAATCTTTAATATGGTTATTACACATCGGCAGATGTTCACATAATATTTGCTGCACATATATTGATAACGGCTCTGTTATCCATCCCCTCCCTGTGACTACAGATATCTAAGTTCAGTCTTATACAATTCAAAAAATGCTGTTATAACAGGCATACTATACGGAATAAAAGTACTACTCCTTTTACACTGTTTAACATTCTCCACAGTGGTATCTTTAAATATCATTTTTAAGTTCAAATTCCTTGTAAACAGCATTAAATCTATTACTGCTTGCGAGATACTATCACTTCCACTAGGTATGAACTGAAGTCCTTTGTTAAAGACTTTCATATCTTCTGTCAGCACATAATTAGATTTGCAATATTAATTTTTACAGTACCTATTTTGGGTGTGCTGCTTTGTTTTGGACATGGCGGCTGTCGCTTTTTCATTTCAGTGATTGAGGATGCTGCTCTGGTCTCCCTCTGGATGCTGACCTTGGTTTTACATCGATTTTCTCTGGTAGTTTCACTACAACCGGCTTGAAGAGCTTGGTAAAATCCTCTTTCATTTTTGCGTTCACATTCACCATAATACTACTCCCATCCGTTTTATCAGTTGTTACCACGCTACTCACATTACGGCTTTCTACATTTAATGACTTCTGGCTCATCTGATTGGTTGAGCCCTCACAAGTGGACGCCCTTGCTTCTGGCATCGATGCTTCGTTCAGTCTTGCTACTAGTTCACCACTATTGGTTATTTCCATACCAGCTGCTCCTTCCTGATCAAACAAGTCTAATTGATCAAGACCCACTGTCTTATTGTTATTAATTCTATTCACTCGATTCTTCGGCCATGAAACTATATGGCCAGATCTAAAATCATTAAGGTCTCTAACCAACTTTCGTTTTTTGGCAGCTTCCAGGCTTTCATCAAGAGCTGCCAGCCTGTCAGTCGTTTGTTGGTACGTGCCTTATTTTAATTGTTATTTTACTTGCTATTTTCTCTGTTTTCTGTTGCTCAGCTTTGCGATTAGTGTATAACTATTTTTATTACTCAATACTGTTAAAGTCATATAATTGTATAATTTGTAAATTTTGCTGGAGCTTTTCTCCTCAGTCTCCACTGAAAATGTGCCTGTGCTCAGCTGGACCAACCCGGTTAACAAATGTGAAATAAATAAATGAATGTTTTCTGCTCCTCTGACCCTCCTCTTTACTTTATGTTGTAAACGAACATTATTTTGCATCAGTGACAAAATGTTTTAAATCTTTATATCTGAGCTGTTGCTAGAGATAAAGTAGAACTGTCAAAAACAAATCATCTAAGCAACATTTCAAATGTGTGGTACCATTTAGTCACACTTAGATACTCTGAATAATCTCACATTAGCTTGCTGAGTGCAAACAGAAGAAAATGATTTCCTAAGATCCCCAGCTCAGCTACTTTACCTGGAAACCCCCAACTGGCTCATAGGCTAAGTCTAGAAGTGAATGCTTTTATGTTTGCCAAATTGCATACTACACATTATTTATGTAATAGGTTTTCAAAAACTGTTGTTATTGTAGTCTTTGGTGCTGTTGTCAATAAAAAGAATGTTCTGCATCCTTTTGCAGATGCATTCATGCTATTTGAAGTTTCTGAAAAGGTTGAGTAGACTGTGATAGTTTGAAATATAACTAGTGTGTGTGTATGTGTGTGTTTTTTTTGTATGATGAGGGTACAAAAAAGTGTACATCTTTAATAAGCATGGCTGAGTCACAAAAGCAACATTTTGACTTGGGTGTCTTCAATGCAAGCAAGCACACTGATCGGTGTTTTAAATGTTTGTTATTGCTTACTCTGCTATGATGTCTTTCTTCTAATTTTTAGCACATGTAGATGCTGCTTTTTAACTTATACGTGTATTAGTTTGATTTTCCAAACAACCCAACTGACACTGATTTCAAATAAGGTTACATGGCCCACATAGCCTGCCAGCTTATTACTAGCCTAAAACTGTACTCTTCGCTCCCCATGTGCATTGCCTAATGACTGCTTCAAGCATTCTTGAACTCCTTCATCATTGCTGATCTCAAAACTTTCCCAGGAAAGTTGTTTTAGGCTTCCACTAACCTCTTTTCTGAGAAATAATCTTTATGTTTAATATGATCTGCAAATTTTTGTCTTCAGTTTGTGCATTTTTTGTTGTCTTGTACGCCTCTTTTCTTAAAGAAGCTACTTTCTTGTAATTTACTGAAATATTTAAATACTGCTCCCGTGCGTCTCTCTTTTTTCTTCCTCATAGATACCTACGAAATTCTGTTAGTCTTTTCCTACATGATGGTTGAGAGAGGCTTTTTAACATTTGTGTTGTCCACCTAATTATCTCCAACCAATACATGGATTCCTAGACCTGGGAGTCTGCAGAAATGCCCATACTATTCCATGAAGGATTTCAGCAAGATGCATAGTTGTATATGCAGTCAAGTAGATGGTAATGTTGTACAACAGGCTGACTGTAAGAAGCATATATTATATTACATATTCCTAAAATAGTAGTAAGTACATATCAAATTAATCAAATAGTTCTGATTCACAAAAACACATATATTGTGAAGTAAGTAACTTGAAATCAATTGTTTAATTCCATTAACAGAATTAATTTTTGAATTTTAAAAATAAATATTAAAATGCTAGGGTAATTTAAGTAGCTAATTTTGGATGATTAGTCACATGTAGAACAGGAAAAACTGTAACACTTGTAATAATCATGTGTACATGGCAGAAAGTAAATCAAGGAAGCTAAGATACAAAAAGAGATTCCCCATAGTCGATTGTATATAATTATGATAAAGGTGATTAGTAGAGGGGAAACCTGATGTAGTGTAATTAAATATAAATAAATACATAAGCAGAGGAGAGTAACATTAATGTGTAACAAATATATAAACTGACTGATAAAAATACTATTTCACCATCATTCCTTGCTACTAGAAAATACAAAACTGTTCAGTCTGCAGATATAAGCTAAAGGAAGCAGTAGTAATGCTCATAAAACAGTTCATGAATAAAAGCATTCAGGAGAATGCTAGCCATATTGGGCAAATAGAACAAATTACTGAGGGACTGATATTTGTGATAAAGTGTATATGTAAAGTGACTGAATCATATGCAGATCTTGATATGATCTGATTGAAAGCATTGATAAGACCAAGCTTAAGTCTTGGAACTTGAATGCTATTGTTTATACAGCTGGGGACCTCAGGGAATCAAGGTTTAGTGACCTTGAAGGCATTTTCAGTTGATTCAATGCTTTGTGAGTATCCAGATTTGTATGAAAAACAAATGGCAATTCAGGATTAAACTCATTCTCTAGGTACTTGAGATCTGTTACTTAGACTAATAGTATCTTTTGCAATGATCCTATACAGGGGCAAAATGTTCCATTCATTGGCTGGAACGAAATAGCAGAATATCCCTCTTGCTGGTGTTAGCAGACATTCCTTTGTTAGTAAACTGCTCACAGATGTTATCAAAATAAAATAAATAAATAAATAGATACATAAACTCCTGAATGATGTTACTTGACTTAACAACTCATAGAATGACAAGGCCATCTGTGTAAAGCAGCCACAGTAGGTTAAGGAAGCTAGTGGTGAGGTCATTAATAAAAAAAAAAAGAAAACAAAAAACACACTTAGTGACAACCCGTGTGAAAGATCAGAGGAGTCATTTCCTGCACAGGAATAGATTCTATCACTGTTGAAGTGACATCCGGACCCCATGTGGAAATGGGAAAAAGGGGGTTGTGGGTGGACGGATATTATAGATTCTATCAACCCTAGGCATGGCTGTCATTATTATGAGATGGACTGTCTTAACTCAACTAAGCATCTGTCCAAAATGGGCAATTGTAACAAGCCCACCGCATCAAGAACAACTTCCAGTTAAAAGTTATTATGTTTCAAATAAAGCAGGTAATATACATCTCTTATTTTTGATAGCTGTTGAAATTTGTACTAGGCAACAAAGGCTTGCCCTCTATTAACTGAGTCTAATACACTAGATTAATGTATCTCCCCAGACATTCACCAGACATGAGTAACCTAACCTTTACTGGAGCCAAAGTCTCTGGGATTCCGTACTCAGCTTCTCCATAATCCTGTTCACTGTCCTGATTATTTCCTACAAAGCCTTCAGTAACCTTTCTTTAATTCTTTCCACAGGGCTCTATGTGGTTAATTTCCCAAACTGAAGCCCAAGTCAACTTCTTCCCATGTGGTGAGTTAGCATTGTCTCCACTGCCTATGGGCGAGCGTAGTGTGATCCCACTCCAGTCCTGTTCAGACAGCTCCTACAGTCACCCAAGCCATTTATCAGACTTAGTTCATCTGCAGTGAAGACAGGATTTTATCTCTATGTGTTACAGTGCTAGCCTACCTTAGTCTAGATTAACCTTATAACCAGTACCCTCCAGGCCCTTGGTTAATTACCAAGAAAGACCTGAAGCTTCCTTCTCTTAAAATATATAGATTCATAGGTTCATAGGTAGGTACTAGGCTATTGGCCCTAAGGCCTATAGAAGCCTGGCCAAAAGGGTAGCCTGGCTTTCACCACCCAAGAAAATTATTTTCCTGTGCCCCTGTCAAGCAGAACCACAGAAGTGATCCCCGGGGTGAATTTCCTATTACCCATCCAATCATCAAGATTTTTCTTGAAGAGTGCTAATGAGGAGCTCTGTTTGACATAGATAGGTAGTCTGTTCCAGAGTATGGGAAGTCTCTGGGATAGGAATCTATCCCTCCAGCATGTTCTGTTTATTGTGGTGACAAGGTTTAGGTCCCTAGAGCGTGTAGCTCGGAGGGATTCGGATTTCTTTAAGTGGAGCATGTCCAACAGCTCTGGGTTTGACATAGCTTTGTATGTTAGGCAGAGATCACCTCTTAGTAGGCGATATGCGACGGAGTAAAGCTGGAGTTTTTTGAGACGGTCTGCACAAGGCATCTGTTTGAGGCCAGTAATCCTCCTTGTGAGATATTTTTGCGGCCTTTCCAGTTGTTGTGGATGTCTTGTGAGGTACATACCAAAAGGGGCGTTGTACTCTATAATGGGTCTAATGAGTGATGAGTAGAGGGGAACAATGACCTCTTTTTTTCTGGATGAGAAACCTTTTGTGATGAGGTGTGCCACATAGAAGGATTTCCTGATCACTGTGGCAATGTGATTATCAAAGGAGAGGCTACTGTCCACCTTTGTCCCAAGGTCTCTTATCACACTTTCAGTGTTAAGTAGACTACCACCTATGTGGTAGTTCATGGGTACAGAGTTTTTACCAAAGGGGATGACAATGCCCTGTTTGGCATTGAGCTTGAGACCATGGCTTTGACACCAGGCATCTGTCTCAGTGAGGCCCTTTTGTAGGATGTCCACATCGTTAGGAGTTTCAATTATGGCTCCTAGTTTGCAGTCATCTGCAAATTTAGTTAGCCAAAGACCTATTGTGTTAACCTGTACTTCAGAGAAGTAGATACCAAACAGGAGAGGACCCAGGACTGAACCCTGTGATATTCCACTTGTCACTGGTCTGAAGTCTGATTTGGAGCCTGCTACTTTCACAGTGTGGGTTCTGTCAGTAGGCCAGTTGGCAACCCATCTTGTGACATAGGGATTTATATCTAGTTTAGTGAGTTTATCTATAATTCCAGAGTGGGGGATGGTGTCAAACGCTTCGGCGAGATCTAGATAGGCTGTGTGAACCACCTTACCCTCATCTATGGCTTTGGTGACTACTTCAAAGAAGTCTATCAGGTTTAAGAGACATGATCTGCATTTTACAAACCCAAACTGTGTGGGGTCCAGAGTTTGGAGATCTCCAATGTCTTTGTTTATGAGTTCCATGATGATACGTTCCATGGCCTTGCAGACCAGGCTCATCAGGCTAATTGTAATATAAATATATTCTTTTTTTTCTAATAATTTATCTGTCTCCATCTGACTCTTCTGTATTTCATTTGCCAAATCTGTTACCGCTCTTGCCTGCTGGTATTGCTCCTCTCTGTCACTCTTCGAAAGAAAACTTGGAAGAGTTTCACTTCTTCGAAGTGCACTCCACCAGGCTGTCTTTCTACAATGTCTTCCCTCTGATTTATCCTCCAGTGCCTTTATTTTATTAACCTTGATTTCAATTTCCTTCAGTTACCATTTTTTTGAAAATATGAAGACTGGCAATATGAGTTACTAAATGTCCATTGTGTTTGCTTCATTCTAATTTCTATTCTTAATTTGATATTTGACTGTTATGCATATTTTATGCATGTCTCATTTTTGGAAGGATGTTTCCCTCTTGAAATGTTTACATCACATGAAGTGCTTCCATATATTTGTAATTGTGTCCCTTCTTTTCTCCAAACCAAACAACACTTGCCTCTGTATCTAGAGTTGTATATGGCTCCCTTGAATTTGCTAGCGGCGTTATACTGACTTTCAGTTTTTGGACAGTTGTTTGCTTCTAGATCAAGAAACTAAGCATTTGCTAGCTTGTTTTACTGTAACCAGATTTCCTTTTTTTTCTATAATTTACTATATAGTTATTTCTGTTTTCATATTTTTCTAGGCTTTGACTGAAAAAAGAGGTACATTTGTTCCAGTGCTGTTACTCAGTGAGGTAATGAATAAAAAGAGTAGGCTTTGGATAGTGGCTCCTTAAAATGTAAGGTAGCTGTTTTCCCAGCCTAACAAGTCTTATGGCCTGATTTCTTTCTCTGAACACATTGGGTATTGCTAGGCTGACTAGGGTTAAGAACAATTGAGACGCCCAGATGCTCATCTTCTCAGAAGGTAAGAGTTGAGTGTCTTTTCATTACTAGTAGGACCATCTAAAGGATGAGTGTGTGTGTGTGTGTGTGTGTGTGTGTGTGTGTGTGTGTGTGTGTGTGTGTGTGTGTGTGTGTGTGTGTGTGTCTGTGTGTCTGTGTGTGTACGCATATCAGCATGCCCACGTGCATCAGGATGAGAGCAGGTGTGGATGTCACTGCATATCTTTCTTCCTGAATATAAGGGAGACAAAACAACTTTGTCACTCCCTGTCTCAGTTTGCTGTTTACACTTTCATTATGGTGCTGTATACTAGGTTTATCTTCACCACTGTAATTCAATACAATCTCCTTAAATGGAACCAGTAGCCATGTCTTGTCTCACAGCCATTATGAACTGAACAGCATATACCAGGAAAGTATTTTGCCTGGGCTATGTTTGTTGGGCTTCTAAACACTGGTCAATAAAAAAAAAAAAAAATGTTTTAGGGAATCTTCTGGAAAGGAACTGTGGGGCAAAGTATGCACTGATTTGGAAAAATCTTCAGAATTCTTTAGAATTTGAAGAACAATGCCAGAGCACTACCAGTAAAAGGAATAAATTAGACTGTACATAGGTTCATACTAGGCTATCTGCCCTGGGGCAATTATAAGCCTAGCCCGATTCTGTATGGCTTACACCACCCCTTGATTTGAGTATACTGTGCCCTTTTTAATGTTTAGTTTACTGTGCCACATGTTGTCATATCATTTTTATTCCGAAGAGAGCAACTGAAAAAAAAGCTGTTGAGTTCTTAGTTGTAGGGCCTATAGTATTTAGAACTGGACTTAAGTTGAACAAATGCAAGCGGATCTAACATGGAATGGATTGTCATGAAGTTTTAATTATATTGCTCCTATGCCCCTCCCACATATGTATACATATTCATGAATTATGCAAACACACACACACACACACACACACACACACACACACACACACACACACACACACACACACACACACACACGCACACACACACACACACACACACACTAGAATTACTTTTTTAGTTTATTGTATTGATACATGGGCATGGATAGGGCTAGCAGTTTGCGTCAACACCAGCATTTATTGGCTTGCTTCATCTGTAGTTTCACAGTAAATTCTCAGACTATAAAACATACCAAGTCTTCAGCTATTTTTATCCAGCCGTTGTTGTTAATGAAGCAGAATGGTGACAGATGGCAGAGTTCGATATAGTTAGTTAACTATGGCTAAATAATATCCTTTTCACACAGCTCCAAGTCTCAATCAAATGAAGCCATAGGCCAAGTGCCCTTCTTAACCTTTGGCCTTAGATCCCTCATTGTATTCCACAGAAAAGGAGAAATAGCCCTAGTGAAAGGAGCCAGAAATGTGACGAATGTCCCTTTAACAATGCAGTGCTTGCAGGAACATGCAGCAGCACAGAGGGCGACAGCTATATCTACTGACCTTTCCTCAATCACAGAGTAGTACACTATTTTAAGACTACATGAGTCCCAGTATGCATCATGATGAGCATGAGTATCATGGGGAATTCTTTGGTATGTCAGCTGGGTGTCTTAAAACACAAGTATGCTTTTGACATCCTTGTTTTCACCAGCAGATAAACTACTGTTAAAAACATGGCTCTTTACACCAAATATAGTTAAACAATCTTTCAGATATGCCATGCTTATTCCATTCTTTTTTTAAACACTTTTATTGAATCATCACTTGTGACATAGGCAAATTTTCATTTATACAAAAGTAATCAAATTGTACATACAGGGGAGGAATGAGGTTTAAAAGAATGCAGGACTTAAATGAGCTGTGTAATGTTTGACTGAAAATGATTGGGTAGATTATAGGAGATGTATAATGTTTGCAACTGGGAGTGTATCATTATGGTTTGTTATGTAAACTGCTTGCAACTAAGATTGTGTTGGTGTGGTTCATTTTAATTTATATAAATGTATGATTGCTCATGCCGTAAGTGATGGTTTAATATAGCAATAACCCACGCCTGGGTGTGAGTAATGCTGGATTTACCCATGGTTGGTGTGGTTTGGTCACGAGGGCCAAACAAAGCCAACCGTGGGTAAATCCAGCATTATCCACACCCAGAAGTGGGTTATTGCTATTATACAATGACATTATTTAAGAAAAAAAAAAAAACTTTTCTTAAATAATGGCATTGTATAATGCCTCCTTGCTGCCCTTCTGCAGCTGTCTGGTATTCTGCGGCAGTTCTAATGTACTGCGCATGCGTATGCCTACGCAGTACATCAGAGCTGTGGGCAAAAGCAACAGAGAAAGCAAGATCTCTGTTGCTTTTTACAAACTGTTTTGCTATGTTAAATGGGTTTAACATAGCGAGACAGCTTTAAAAAAAGCAACGGATTAAAGCTGTCTCGCTATGTTAAACCCATTTAACATAGCGAGACAGTTTTGAAAAAAGCAATGGAGAAAGCAAGATCTCCGTTGCTTTTTACAAACTGTCTCGCTATGTTAAACTCCATTAACATAGCGAGACAGTGTGAAGCAACGGAGATCTTGCGTTCTCCATTGCTGTAAAAAAAAGAGTTATATTAATGGAAAAGTCCGGCGACGGACCTTTTCCATTACTATAACTCTGATTTACAACGTGCACGCTGACCAATCAGTGTGCACGTTTTTGAATATTAATGGGGGGGTCGTTGTATAATAAGGATGTTTCTTGTTTAAAAAAGGGGCAGAAATTGAATAATTTATGTAATGTTGCTTAGCTTATATGATATATAACAATATATATGAAGAATGATGTTTGAACATCTGACACAGCAGTGTGGCTTTAAGACCTCTGTGACCATTTCTGCAGCTGGTCATAGTGACGTGTATGACAGCTAATTTACTAGACCAAAATCTGCTTTTGTCCTTTCACTGACCTTTTGAAAATGGCAGCCGACCTGCTCTGCTTAGCTTAATTTTAAAAATAAAGCAAACCTCTTATTAGCCCAAGTAATGTGAAACCAACCTATGAAGTTTTCTGCTTCTTATTTTCTCATTCCATGTAGTGCTTCGACTTGTTAATCTTACACAGTTGTGCCCCAACCTATGTAACTATCAGTCATACTTAGATTCATGATTGTTTAGACAACAAAGGTTTAAGAAAAGAGAATAAGAGAATAAATGCTCCTCAACTTAGAGAGAGCTAATTATGCTCTGTCCAAGATCAATGTCTGCAGCAGGATTTGCTACATATAAAGATCAGTTATTACCAGAGTGCAGCCCTTTTCTACAGCTTTTAGTGAGTCATTGTCTAGGCTAAGTGAGTCAGTATACTTCAGTTAGAATTTCAAACTGGTATAACCAAACATTTAGTGGAATACAAATTCCACTGCTTACACATTTACTTTCCTGATTGTTTATTGGTCATCATATGTATAAAGCCGCAACATCCAAGAACTTGTTATACCCTTTATATTTATTGGTCATTGTATGTATAAAGCAGCAACATCCGAGAACTTGTTATACCCTTTATATTTATTGGTCATTGTATGTATAAAGCAGCAACATCCGAGAACTTGTTTTACCCTTTATATTTAGGCAGAGTTTAATTTCAGTGTGAGTTTAGTCTCACATTCTAATCATGCATTTTAGATCCCAATATTATAGGCTGAAATGGTGAACATTTGGTGTTTTACGTATTTTTAACCTGGCAAACCCATTGGAAAAAAACTGCCTCTTATGAGGTGACCCAGAAGCATGCCTGGTTAAGTAATTTGCTAAGAGTCACACAGGCAGGAATGCAGACTGACGAAATCAGTCCCAGACCTACAAGCTGAAATCTGTAAGGACTTTTTAGCCTTAATCCTCTGTGTGTAAACCTAAGTTCAAAGCTTATTTCCCCCCCCCCCCTACATAGTGTGCTACCCAGAATAGACCAGTTAGCCTCATGTTCCCTGGTCACCCTGACACAGGTACACCTGCGATGAATTCTGGTTGGGTTGCCAACTCAAAAAACTGGTAAAATGGGTTCAGTCTACCCCACTTGTGATTTTGGCATCACTGTGCAAACATGTTTCAGACTGGTGCTAACCATCAAACCAGTTTACTTGTGAATTATGTTTGTAAACATGGCAGTTTAAATATATCAGAGCTTAGGTTTCTGAGCCTGACAAACTAAATCTAGAAATACCAATTTTGTGTTTGCTGTCTTTGGCTTCCCAGTGAAGCCCCAAAACATCAGTTTGCTGGGATGTCAAGTTTAGAGCACATGAAGAAGCAAGGATTACATCCTTTAGAGAAGCATGACTATTGGAATGGGGATTTATTTTCAAATTACCATCCTGCATTTGTGAATTCTTCACACAGTGAGGATCACTTATGTCATCACTACCATCTGCGAGATACAAACCATCATGCCCAGCAAAAGATATTATTCTTCACCGTTTAGCAGCTCTCCCTCCCTCTCATTTCCTAGTTCCCGTGATATAACTAGCGTGTTCTCTTCCTCAGTCCTCCAGTATCACCCCTAATTTTTTAAGCAAGCAACTTCTTCCTCCAGTTACATCATAGGATCATGGAAATACAAGGCAACAATGTTTTGGGACCATGTATGCCTTACCAGTACTCACCATTAGACCATATCTCCTTTTTCTAGGAAGACTAGGCCAGACAAGCCAGGGGTGAATTTGTGAATACCCATCCAGTGATTAGTCTCCCATTTGAATTAAGGTACTGTATCACACTGCTTAATTTGCAGTGAGTGTCTATTGCAGACGTGGGGTATACACTGCATAATGGACCTATCTTTCTACTGGGAATTATTGCAGTACAGCATGGGGGTCAGAAACATCTGAGTCCTTGGCATCTCAGTAATGAGGACACTTCTAGGATCTAATTAAACTTTCTGGATAGGGGGACAAACTACTCACTTCACTTCAGGGACCCAAAATAACATCAGCCTGTGAATTCTAAAGAAGACTACCAGTAAGTGGTGCATCGTTGAGCCAAAATCCCCCCAGGATGCATACCACATTCTATGAGTGATTGACCCTGTATGTCTCTTCCTTTGCCCTCCTCCCTCACTTCTGACCATTAGCTTCTCCCTTACTTTCTCCCCATTCACTTTTCCTGCCCTACACTTGCAAACTTGCACTAACCCATCCTCAAGGTCAGTGAGAAGACCGAGGCTCCTTGTGCAGCATCATATTACTGGTCAAGCAGTTTGTTCTTACTAAGCCCTATCTTTCTTCCCCAGTGCACTTGTTGTATGACCATGGACAGACATGCAATGGGGACATGCTGGCATATTATGTTACCTCCACAGTGACTTAGCCAAAGTCCCCTACCTGGTCCCATTTAGGACAACATATGCCTGCCACCATCAGCTGGGAAGTGAGCCTGAATACCCCCCCCCCCCAGGACAGGCATGTCCATCCTTCCCTGCCAGCACATCACACACCTGAGCCTCTAATTGGACTTGTGTTACCTGCATCAGAGTCAAGGCTTTATCCCTCTACACCATCAGGCTTGCTAATGTTTTGATAGCTTTTACATTTTATAACCTGAAATAACTAATATTTACAACTTTGTTTTAAACCCAGTATTTTGAAAGAGATGTAATTTGTCAGTTTTTAATAACCATTCTGACATTAATGTGACCCTACAGCAAATCTCTGTACTTACTTCAGATTTTTTTTAGAATTTGCACTTAGCCCTATGTAACACACTGCAGGACCTAATTACACTAAAATGGTGAGTTAGTAGTATCCAGAGTGTGTGGATATCATTACTGTATTTGACACAGCTGCATTTTTGCTATATAATGTAAAATTTCAGAAATATTATTATTTTTTAAGAAATAAGCATTATTGTTTTAATGTTATACTAACATAATAAAGGTAAGGTATGCATATACAGTGTTGAATGTTCTTATTGCTGCCAGTTTCAGTATGTTTGAATTAAGCTCAGTGTAAATACAGCCAAGGTGTGTGCGTTGACTTTTCTTATTGCTGCTGCCAAGGGGGGTGTTGATTTTCTTATTGCAAATGCCCCAGTTATGTATATCTGGTCACGGTGGTTAGGGTTACTGAGGCTCAGACCCTGTATCTTAGGTACAAGAAGCAAGAGCCTGAATTCTGTACTCATATCCCACTTGTGATTCAAGGAGTTGAGTACATAGCTCTCAACTGTCCAAATTTTCAGAGAATGTCTGGAATGTCTGGCTCATACTTTTGGTCTGTTCCTCTTAAGATTTGTGGTTTTCTGGCAAATCAATGAGAACTGAATTCACTAAATGAAAACCATTTAAGTTTCAGTCTTCCAGTCATTCAGGAAATGCATGGTAACACAACATTTTATTCTAGCAACTTTCTAAGATTATACAAGCAATGTTTAAAATGTGTCCTTGGTTTTGGGCCTTAGTGTCTCCCCTCTCCAATAAATTTTAGCTTTTTCCAGATTTCTTGTGCTGCAAAGTTGAGAGATATAGTTGAGTGACAAGTGGATTTTACAAGGAGCTGACAGCTTCAGGGGAAGAGAAGTTTAACGTTGCTTATGCCAAGTCTGTTTGCATTGTTAGTAGCAAAACAGGTTGTATACTTGCTTTTGATGCAGAAGGCTGTGGGTTCTACTTCCATAGTATGTAAATGGATTGCTGGTACTTTACTCTGTTGTACTTTTAAAGGGGGATGGATGCTGCAGTTCTGAGAATGTCCTCCTTTGGTGGAGATTCCTAGTAACTATGAATGTATTAGTTTGCCATCCATTCTCTATGCAATATTCCTAGCTTATCATTTTTTAATGTAACATAGGCAATTTATTCTTCAAGGGCAACAGGCACTTTATTTGTGGATGAAACAATGACATAAAGTTGTTTGTTGGCAGCAACCTCTTCATTTGTTACAGATCTCTTTAATGTGGAATTAACTGTTAAAGTGCTGCATTTTTACATTCAAAATGTTAGTTACTGTTGGAAGTAGTGTTTAGAATTGAGAGATTCATACATTTATCTTTATTAAATTAGATACTTTGTATATATAAATATTTGGCTTATGTATGTGATAAAGTGTTTTGCTGATAATTTGACGTCCTCCTGCTTTGGAAAGGTATTTATCAGTAAATCTGTTGGCACCGGGTCCTTGTCTTATAAAAAAGAGAATTTACCGAGCCCTGGCCTTACAAAGGTTGAGAACCACTGTGTTAGATAATAGGCTTGACAATAGGCAATACCCACAGGATCCTTGATGTTCTAGAACATGGTTTTAATGTAGAGGTAAAGCAAGGTGAAAAACTAGATCACCTAATCTGTCTCAAAATCCCACCAAAGAGTCTGAAATCTTCTTCAGAGGTCATCATTTCCTTTCCCCTCGCTAGCTGTGGCTCTTACAGAAAGGAGTTGCTAGCAAGAGAAACAAAAAAAAAAAAAAAAAAAAAAAAAGGAAAAAAAAACTTAAACAAATAAATGTAGCAGCAATTACAGGAATTTGCCTTTTCCTTTACCCTTGGTAACCAAGGCTCTTAGAAGGCCATGATTAGTGAGCAAAGAAAAATAAATAAATGAATGAATGGATGAATAAATAAATACATACATACACACATAAAGTATCTAATGCAAGTAGCTGCAGCAGCAATTACGAGGACCTATTTTTTTCTTTCACCTTGCTTACGGAAGTGCTTAGAAAGCTACTATTAATGAAAAAGTAGTAATGCAAGTAACTGCAGCACCATCTTACATGGATTTGTGTATATTATGTGTGTGTCAGCAAAAAACTGTTTGTGTGTGTGTGTGTGCGTGTGTGTGTGTGTGTGTGTGTGTGTGTGTGTGTGTGTGTGTGTGTGTATGTGTGTGCGTCTGTGTGTAGGGGGTGTTCTGATGCTTTGCAGTATATATTGTTGACAGCAGTGACTTCAGATAAATTACTGGTGTTATTATTTATGCATTTTCTCATTGGATTACAATAAGACATCTGTATTTACAAAGTCAATTAAATCATCCCACTAGAAACCACACCCGATTTTAGGCTTCTGGAATCTGGTTAGATCTGTACCTGAGTTATCATCAATATATAGAAATAAAAAGATTCAAGGTCTCTGCACTCATTTTCTGGGCATGGACATTTTCCCACTTTCTTATATCTCATAGCAGAGCAGACATTGCTAAAGGCATCTTTATAGTAGAAATTGCGTATGAATGTATTGTGTAACCCCAGCATCATCACCATAAAAAATCTCTTTTGTTTGCATGTTTATCAGTTTGGTCCCTATGTATTAACACTGCTGTGTTGTACTAACCTTTGGGTTTATCCAGGTTCCCTTCGCTGTGGTCCAACTGAATTTTCTTACTGCTGTCTATTACTTCTTAAGAGGGCCAGTGCAGTCATTTCCATAAAGCCAGTGTTCTATAACTCTTAGCTCAGTTTTTCTCTGTATGCAGAAACAAGTCACGGCACAGCTACCATTAACAGCATTTCAGATTAAATTTAAGTTGGTGTACAGCTTTATCATAAGTCACAAATTAATGAATAAGCGGCAATGAAGTAAAGGTGCAACACTGCAATGGCTGTCCAAGATTAGCAACTCGGGCACCAGTCCCATAAGATTTGCCAACTGCAGTCAGCATTTACAGGTGACATCACGTACATAAATAGTCATGCAGTTGGGAAGGGTTTCTTTTACGGGCACCTGTTTTAGAATTTAGAAATAAATTCTTGACATGATAGCAGAAGATCTAATCGATGGGTAATACCTGCTATTTTTTATCACTGTTAAATGATGAGGGAAAATGAGTGACAGTAATGATGCAAGTTGGAGAGTAACAAAAGCAGGACTAAAATGAGGAAAAAGGTACTCCTCCGTAGCACTTAGCATGTCAGGGGATCACACAGGAGAGGTCAGTATAACAGCAAATCAAAACATTTCCTTTCCCTTCCTCTTCTGCTTTTTGAGTAAGTCCATTACTCCCTGTAACTATCTGTGCTGTTCATACGTCTTTGAATGTAGCGATACTGGTAGACACATGTAGTCAGCGTTTCACAGTGTTAGCTGTTTTTTGAGCCTCTTAGGGCACTCTTAGGGTAGCATGTCTGTGGCTGATAAAGTGAAGTTACCAATAACAATTAAACTATCATAATATATTATAATGAAGTAAGAAGATGAGAAACATCTCAAAGACAGAATACTGAAGTTACCTTTAGAGGGATGGAGTGAATATAGCTTTACCGTCAAAGTCGGCTCTCCTTGAAGATTTACTGTTATTGTAAGAGCATTATACAAATATATTTACTTCTTCAAGGAAGGTCACTGCAACAGTAAATTATAACAATTAGGTAGAACTTTGAGAGGCCATAATAACCCCTAGGATATGGACTGTTTCAGGATACCCTGTAGTACTGCCATGACAAAACATGTTCCACCTCTTGACGTGCCTCCAGCTTGGACTGTTTGATGAAGATGTAGACAGTAGTCCAAATGGCAGCTACCCAAACATCTTGTACAAACATTTCTGAAATAAACATCTGACATTGCTGCTTCTCTTGTGGGATGTGCTCTGACATCTCCTTGCAAAGGTTTTTTTATACTTCTTCACAACAAAAGGCAAAATAGTGGGCCAACTCTTTAGATAATGTTTGCTTTTTGCAGACAGAAGAAAAAAAGGTGATTTTTTTTCTAAACTTTTGGATTTTCTTGGTATAGTATCAAAGGGTAAAGTTGTTAAAAGGATGGACTTCCTATAGTACAATAAACAAGAAAGACCAGATATAGCTATGGAAGCTGTGTGGGTATTGTCAACATCCTGGATCTCCTTAGGGTCCTTGTATATCTTTTCAGTTCTTTAAGGTGCTGCTAAGAGTGACTGTGATTGTTCTGGAAGGTATAATATAGAGGAAAGGCTGTCCAGCTGACTCCATAAACTTTCTTGCTTGTCTGTATCTTTTCTTAGGGGAAGTATAATTCTGTGCAACCCTCTGGAGGGAAACAAAACTCTTCCCTATATTTTATTGACTCTTTAGTAAAGTCATCTGGGAGTGCACTTGAAGGTTGTGACCATTAGTTATCATTGTAGGACTGTAGCTCATGAAGGGAGTTTGAATGAGAGATATAAAAATCTTTCTCATCATTAGATGCTAAAGAGAATAGGAGTTAATTTTTAGTGTTAGAGACCTTCTTCAATAGCGATGGTGATCTACATCTTGGGACCTGCTAGAGTGAGTCCCAAAACATGGAGACTGAAGGGTCGGAAGAACAGACTTACATATACTAAGTCCGAAATGCCATTTCTTTTAATATTCCCTTTTCTCCAAGGTATGATGATCTTTGAGTTGGTATATATAAGTTCAGGGGCTGTGGGGGGCTTGTTTCCTCTGCAAAAAGAAGTTTTAAGGAGAATAGAGAATTTTAAGAATCACCATTTCCCTGTGTTTTCAGTCTTTTTTCCGGCTTTTTGGCACTTGGCATTTCGAGTACCGACATTTCAACAGAGAGTCATGAAAAAGGCATCTTATGCATTTGCAACCTAATTCCTGTGGAGTCTGATGAAGGTACCATTGTCCATACAGATGCGCTTATATTTTATTTTGACCCAGTGGAGCTGTTCATTTCCTGCAAAAGCCCTATGCCTCAATCATTACCAGAGGTATGATTAAAGTAAAGTAGGAGCAGAAGCTGTCACCAGCATGTTGGGGATGTGTTATGTCTTAATGCCCTGAACATGCTCACTGGCATCCAAGGGTTTGGGTTACAAGATGTCTTTGAATACATATCCTCTGGCCTTGCCTCCCTTCAGGACAAATGCTGCTATATTTAGAAAATGTCACTGTATCCAGGCAAAATAAGTACTGACTGTGATAATGTTATAAGTTAGCTGCCTAGCAAAACCATATTTATTTATTGCTATTTCATGAATAAGTATGTGAATTGGTCTGTTGACCCTTTGCTGTGATGATATGGGATCATAGAGCAGTATGCAAAAAAAAAAAATTTACAGCAGAGTCAGTGGGTAGGGGATAAGGTATACAATGGGATGGCACAGGGATGTGGAAGGTGAACAAGGTATTCCTGTACCCTAAGAAGCTGTGGGGAATCAGTGTAAGCATTCTACAGTGGTGGGTTCAAGCTACCATGACATGACCATTGGTACTTGCCACTATACTGGCTTACAGTGACAGGAATGATGTGGTCTGTGGCAGGAAAAGGATAGAACTACAGGGCTATGGACATTTACTCTGATGGGCATTTTATATTCTGATCCTGGTGAGCACCATTGTCCATGAAGTGGTCAATAACCAAGTGCAGCAGTGGCAGCCTCTGTGCCCACTGGAGAGAGGAAAGAAGGTAAAACTAAGAGACCATTCACATGTAGCCTGATGAGGCATCCCAGATGATGTACTATAGGAATGCCATCAGCTGTGAACTGGGCATGGACAGCTGTGTGGTAACAAGTGACAGTGATTTGCATCTTGACAGTCTATGCAGAGATATAGGATAGTCTGAGGAAGGGATAGAAGCTATCCATTAGGCCCTTGTGTGGCTGTGTGCACAGTGTGTGTACTGCTGCAGGGGCCTCTGTTTTGGTATACGTGGCTGACTCTTGTCCTGGTAGTGTTGCAGACAATGCTACTGTGTCATCACTTCATACCGCTTGCTTGCTGCCATCATTTACAGTCAAAGGTGTACTGCTAACATTAGCTCTGTGGTCTGCCGTTATGCCAGATGCTCCACCAGTGGCACCTATGAAAGAAGGATCACACACGACAACATTGTCTGTCCACATGCATGTTTCCCTATAACCACCTTTGCATTTGTGGTATTTCACATTAAACTATTGCTATAGCATAAACTGAAATACATACCTTGTTGTACAGGTTGCTGCATTTTTCAGATCAGAGGTGTCTGGAAAGAAAAATATGCACCGAACCCTTGTTCAGTCCTTCCTTTCAAATGTAGATGAGTGTGCTATACTGTACTGTACTGTAACAAACATTATTAGCCTGCTACACTCCAAATGCTAAAAATGTGTTTGGTGCCAGCCTAGCTCCCACATTCAAGGATATCAAAAACTCATAAGTCCACCCCCTGTGTGGACCTGCCTGTCTCATTGTCTATTGCATTTTTCTTTGCAAGGAGTATCATATCAATAGTGTTTTATTGCATCAGTTGCAAAGACCTATTATGACCACCTGTAGCCATCACATCCTACACCACTCCCTGCAAAATCTGGTCCCAGTACTGCTTTTCTGTGGCAACTTTGAACAGAAGGTGCATTCCTGTGCAGAGGGCATGCAGTAGCACTTCAATTATGCTGGCCTACAACCATTTCTAGCCATTTTCCCTCCCAAGTTGCTGTGCCAGTACAAATACACCTGTGGACAAAACATGTCATTCTTCAGTTTGTGTGTGTGTGTGTGTGTGTGTGTGTGTGTGTGTGTGTATGTGCGTGCGTGCGTGTGTGTGTGTGTGTGTGTGTATGTACATGCTTGTGTGTGTGTGTTTGTGCATGTATGTGTTTGTGTGTGTGTGTGTTTGTGTGTGTGTGTGTGTGTGTGTGTGTATATACATGCGTGTGTGTGTGTGTGTGTGTGTGTGTGTGTGTGTGTGTGTGTGTGTGTCAATGATAAGCACTGGCTCCCTCACCACCACAATTACACACTGTATCCGTGCTTTAACATGTAGCCCTGACACCTCACACACCCTGCAGGATTATCCTTCACATGTTTTCTTTGCACTTGATTATCCTTCAAAACTACTGGCAGATGGTGCAGTGCCATGCCATTGTCCTCGGTTCCCATTTACATATCCATTGTAATGTCTGCTTCAGTGTGACTGACATCCATCATAGGGTCTGTTGTTTCTTCTGATGTTCTTTACCAGGTGGAATGGCTTCCTAAACTCTGTAAGTCATTTCTTAGCTTTGTAAAGCTGAAAGTCAACAGAATCATTACTGAAATTGCTGTATTAAACAGTTGTATGATATTGAATGTGGTGCACCAAATGGTGCCACCACTTTAAATTGAGCTAACAAGGGGCAATTAGCATGGCAGTCATGCTAATAAGTCTAATTATTGTTCTGTTTCTTAGCAGCTATCATAGTACATTGCACACGCCAGACATGGTGGTGGTGGCTGTGCACCTCATGGTGATCACAAGGTACATGACTGGAATGCTTGTGCCTAGTCATAGTAACATCATGTATCTCTATACACAGCCTTAGCATCAAGGAGTTGTGTTAGAGAGCTACAGCAGCACTACAATATATCTTGTATGACATGATTTATAAATGTGCATCCATGCACATAGGGCTACTGTATTGTTCCTCAATTTGGACCTGAATGAGTAGCTGTGGCTAGTTTTGATGCTGTAGAATACAGGGTTCCAGCAGGGTATGTCAGACAGAGCAAACTTTTCTTTTTCTTTCGGCACATGGACTTGCATGCATGTTGCAAGAGCATTATTTTTGGCTATTATGGAAACTGGATACCTGGCATGAGCTTGTTTGACACAGGGGCTAAGTAATGCCATTGGCAGCACTGATTCTGCTGAACAGTGATGGCATCACTACAGTGATCTGAGGTGGTGCAACCCTGACCTGATTTGACATTGTGAGACACAGGCTGCAGACAGACAGATATGTCCTTTAAGCATTTTCCAGCACTGTTATTTTCTGGTATTTTACCTGTTTTGCAGGCATACTGCAGTGGAACAGGAGTGTGAAACATAGCTGGATGTCACAGAATCTCCTGGCAGCAGGCCGTGTATGATGCCTGTGGCAATGCACTGCACAACTGTGATTGCATTGCTAACCTTTGTGTGTGTGTGTGTGTGTGTGTGTGTGTGTGTGTAATCATTTTTTCCCATTGTGCCCTTCTTCATGTCTAGTTCTGGAGGAGAAGGAGGAGGAAGTGATGACAAAGCCTCTGGTGCTGAATTACCAATGGTTACCAGGGCTGCATCACAGCAGGTATAACTAATGCTATCCATGACTACTTCTCAGGAGGGGAACAATGGCTCTGTTTTTGATAGTGCTCCAGAGGGATCTGCCCTGGCCTCCCTGTGTCAGGTGAGAAGGCTAATGGTGGCTGAGGTGTGGTGATGACTGGATGCCAGCTCATCAATGCTACCTACCCTTCTTCCTCTATCCCAGCCATAACCATCCCTCAGTACTTTTTCCACCTACCCTTCTTTGCTAATGCAGCATAGTGGCTATTTAATATGTCAGAAAATTTATTTTGATGTGTGTATATAAGCCACATATTATGGTAAAAATTGATACTTGTTTGTGAAGACAACATATTGTGATGGTAAAAACCTGTAAAAGCACAGAATAATGTGAATCACCAGGAAAAATGCTGTTAAAATAAGGGGGTTCTAGCCATAATGTCACGGATGTTTACCTCTCACAGAGTGGGATTTTGAGGCCAAGTATTGAGATCCTTAGTGGACCTGGAAAAGATGAAACTACTGGAAATACCAGTAGAATCACTGAAAAACCTGTATATCTACTGAAGGAGTGCCAGGGACCTAAACGTGAATTTACCTTAGGAGTAGTTTCATAGTTTGTTAACTGTATTATGTCATTAGACCATTCAAAGTGCAGACTCACCCACACCGAGCGTGTAATTCTTGTCACACATATATTTGTCTGATCTTACTTTAAACATGTCCAGTGAACTTCATTTTCTTACCTCAGGTGGCAATCTGCTCCAAAACGTAGTGTAGATTTTGTTATCCTGGATCTTAAACACTAGGCTTTTGTCCATAGGTTCATAGATTAGTACTAGGCTAACTGCCCTTGTGAGCCATTTTAAGCCTAGCCAATTATCCCTTGTGAGACTCAAACCCTGCACCTTGTGTTTGTAAGGCAAACACCTTAACCATTAGGTCACCCTCCCAACCCTGACAGTAGGAAAATGTTATTTAATGGTTGAACTGATTTATGCTTGAAAATCTGCTTTTATGATTGGTATGAGTGCAATACACAATTTGCCTCTTTCTACTCTGAATAGAATACTATAAAGTGTGATGATTTTAAGACTATCATATTAAGATAGGTTTTTAATGTTATATACCTTTTTGGAGCAGCATTTCTGAACCAATTCTATATCAGATGGGGATAAATCATGAAAACTTAAATTATACTTCTGTATTGATCTCACAGTTGAACGAACAGCTCCTTGAGTATTTCTGGTTTGCTGGATACAACTGTAGTAATTATCAATCCTACTGGGCACATTGCATTTTTTCTTACTTCCAGAATATGCTTCCTAAATATAGGCCTTGAGCCAATAACTGTTTCTAAATACTTAACATATGTTACTACTTTAAATTTTTAATTTCCTATTTTAATGTTAATATTCCCCATAGTTCCAAACATTACAACTTTACTTTTGTTTGCATCGAAGTTCATGTCCATTTCTACGACACACCTCTAGAGAGCTTTAGTATGCATTTATGTCATCAATGTCCTTAGCATCATTAATTACTGTTTCACTCATGCAGTAATCTGTGTATTTGGTGATCCAAAATATAGGTGGTGTTAGTAAACTCGAAAATACAATATTAAATGGAATGGAACCTAATACTGATCCCTGTGTTTCTCCTGTATTTGTACTTTTCATGAAGGCTGCAGTCTGTCTAAGAGAACATAGTGTTTTCTGTTTCTCAACCAGATGTTTTTCTTTTTTAAATAAGAAACATCTTTATTAAATTATCATGTATGACATGGGCAGTCATACCTTTATATAAATGAAAACAAACCATATTGACTTAATTTTTGTTGCAAAAATGATACATCACAAACTATATTGACATTTAGTTGCAAACATTATATATGACTTATAATCTATTCAATCATTGACAGGCAAACATTACATACATAGCTCATTCAAATTCTGCCTTCTTTTAAACCTTGTTCCTCCTCTGCATATATTGTTCTCACAATTCCCATTTTCTCTATGTAATTTGCTCCTACCCTTTTCTAAAGATCCCAATTCCAGTTGTTTTATCTCTGTTGCTATATTCACTACTTCTAGTACAGTTGGTTTATGGTCTGAGTTCCATTTTCCAGTAATTGCTTTTTTGGCAGGCACCATAATTAGACTCAGTAAGGCCTTACTATGTGTAGGTAGCTCATATTCTGTATCATAGCTCAAAAAATAATTTCCTTAGTTACACCAATTTGCTCACCCAGTATTTCTGACAGAATAGTCTGCAAGAAATATTTAAAGTTTGCCAACTCATTGTACTCCCAGAAAATATGTTATTACCTCTTTCTTCCCCATCTCACCTCCAACATTTGCTGTCTACCTGTGGAAAAATTCTTTGGAGTCTACTGGGGTATAAAAATACATATGTAAACACTTCCAAGCATTGTTTCTTTATGAACTGCATATCCAATCTCTTTTCTCAATCCTTTCTAACCTCCTCTGATTAATTCTTATAGTTATGTAATATTTTATGTGTCCTACTAAGTATTTCATTTTTTTTGCAATCTGATTTTTATTCACATTTTTTTTAAAAAAACACAAATACAAAAACAAAACCATAATTCACACAATACAAATAGGTTCAAAACAGATAAATGAAAAAATCTTCATACAATCCTACTTAAGAACAAATACATTCAGTACTGATGTAACAAAAATAAATATTTAGCTTCTTTAATCAAGTGAATAGGATACTAGCTGATTACAAACTCAAAAGGAAAGTGTAGAAAGGATTTGCTGAGAGGTATTTGTTTATACAGGAGTGTGAAGATATATCAAAATTCCTAAATCCTATTCGATTTAACTATATACAATATATATAAGCGACTGTCACTAAGTGGGAGGGAATTAGTATAAAGAAACTAGAATGTATTGCCTGCACAAATGTAAGAAAAAGATAACATAAAAGGTCGCAATAACTGTAATTCTACAAAGGTTCTGCTGGAGAAAGTTAATGAGGGGAAGAGGTATTTACAGATAGTAGGAGGAGAAATGGAGAACAACCTAAGTAGGATAATGATTTAGAACATCCAGAAGGTTATTCTAATATTTCTAAAAGTAACCTAACTTCTTTTTGCTTGTAGTTTTTAGTTTACTTGCCAAAACATGTTTAACAGCCATCAATTGAAAATCCTTCCAGGACATTTTGGCTCTGTCTAGCCAGTTAAGGGTAATGTAAGTTTTGAGTAACGCACACAGTGTTAACTTCATGTAACTCATTTTCTCCAGTCATGCTCTTAAGGACCAGAGTTTGTACACGTTTTTACAGGACCAAAAAATGTGGAGTATGTCTGCAACAGAATTAGGGCAAGTTGGACAAAAAGGCGAGCTGTTTGGGTTAATTTTATTTAGGAATGATGGAGTGTGATATGCATTATTGTTTATCATGAACTGGGTATAAATTAGTTTTTTGAAAGGGGTTAGCTTTATTGTAGCATCAGTCGCATCAAGTTTTTTGCTAAGTGTAATTTCCTTATTTTTTCCATCCCAATATTTAGAAAATAGTAACTTGTCTTGGTATTTTATTTTTATTACTAGACTATAGACTTTGGAAAGCATTTTAGACCTTGATAGAAGTTGGGTTATTAGAGACTGATAAAGATGGTACTCTGTGGGGGTAACTGACCTTGTGTCAGTGATCAAAGAAATTATATAGTATTTCTTGTTCACTGCCAAAGAGGACATGATTTCATTAAATGGCAAGTCTTTAAGTGAGTAGAAGCCCCAAACTGTACAGTTCTTAATGAGTGGGTAATTATCAAGATTTAACATGCTGTTACCCAATTTAATATTTGGATTAAGATGAATTGGCTGGGCCATCATTAGGGAGTATTGTAAGCCAAGGGAAGCTATCAGTGATTGGAACCCATTTATATTTTTTATTAATATAGGGTGAATTTTATGCTCTTTAAGAGTTTTATTGTTCAGAAAGAGAATTGCTCTAGGATTGATATTAGACATTTTTTTATGGGCATTGTACAATTTTGTCCATAAGGGAGTCCAGTCCTTGTTTGATTGTTGGAAGTTAGCAATGTGTATAACACAACTGGCATTAATTATATGGTAATACGACAGAAAGTCTGGAAGGGCCAATCCTCCTCTATCTTTGGGAAGTGTAAGATTATTGTAGCTGATTCTAACATTTTTAGGGTGCCAAATAAACTTTCCTAGTGTAACTTTTATTTTTGAAAAAAAAGTGTTTGGTATGTTTTGATTAAGAGCGAAGAAGTTGAAAAGAAGTTTGGGGAGGATATTCATTTTTATAATAGCTACTTTTGAGAGAAGAGAAAGATTTAAACTCTTGTATCTTGTGAGATCTTCATTGATTATAGTCCAAGTTTTGTACAAATTACACTTTATTAGCTCTTGTTGGAGGTGAGTGAAGGTTATACCCAAATATTTTAGGGAATAGTTAACTTTGATTGATATTTCTGGAATGAAAAATTCTTTATGTCCGAGGGGGTTAAGCGGAAAGATTATTGATTTGTTTGGGTTAATGGCATAATTTGAGATTTGCAAACATTTGTCTATAGAGTTTAAAATTTTTTTAAGTTCCGTTGAGGGAAGTTCTAAATAGATGTTTAAATCATCTGCAAAGGCAGTGTATTTCACTTGCATTTTATATAGGTAAATTGAACAGTGAAATGTTTTCTGACTTAAATTTAACAATAGAACTTCAAGATAAATATTAAAAAGGTAGGGTGAGAGCGGACAACCCTGTCTTGTTCCGTTTATAATCTGGATTGGCATGGAGGTTTTGTTTATATTTAGGGAAGTGGAAGCCTTAATGTAGAGGGTTTTAACCATTTTAATAAATTCGTCAGGGATGGAGAAGTATTTCAGGGTTTTAAAGAGGAACTTAGTTTACCGAGTCAAAAGCTTTTTGGGCATCAACAGAGAGAGCATATTTGGGGGATTTGTCGAGATTTGTTATATGTGTTGTGGTTTCACTGGTTAGAGTGTTGTCCCAAACATGACTATTGTTCATGAAACCAAGCTGGTCATGTGAAATAATATGTGGTAATATGCTTTTTAGTCTATTTGCTAAGATAGAAGATACAATCTTTATGTCGATGTTAATTAAGGCAATTGGACGGCAGTCATTTGTGCTAGT
Source organism: Protopterus annectens (assembly GCF_019279795.1). NCBI lineage: Eukaryota > Metazoa > Chordata > Ceratodontiformes > Protopteridae > Protopterus > Protopterus annectens. The sequence goes on along the minus strand of NC_056728.1, from coordinate 1,296,870,936 downwards.
AATGTTGTCATTAGATTTAAGTATGAAAATGGTCTTAGAATTATTAAGATATAAATCTGAGATGCCAAATTGAATAATGTAATTATAAACTTTAAGCAGAATGGAAGCAAGAATTTGCTTGAAGGACTTGTAAAACTCTGACACGTAACCATCTGGACCTGGGGCTTTCCCTGGCTTATGTTTGCTTATTGCCATCAAAATTTCATCTCTGGTTATAGGCGCCTTAAGTAAATTAGAGTGATTTTTACTTATTTTAGGAAAGTGTAACTCATTTAGGAAAGAGTCTTGAAGGCCTGGTGATTCAAGTATTTGGGGGCCATAAATTTCCTCATATACTTCCTGGAAAACCTGAATAATTTCCTTATCTGTGAAATAGGATCAACCCTTGTAGATAATGTGATTAATTTTAGTAGGCGGGGGTCTGATATTTATAATCCTAGTGAGACAAAGTATTTCATTTTTAACAGCAGCTTCTGAGCTAGATTCTACTAAAAACTCTACCAGTGCTGGTCTTTCACTTAGGATGTTCCTATTTCTTTCTCTTTGCCTGTACTCCGATATCAATCCTTGATAGGGAAGGCAGTCTCTAGCCCACGGTCCAAATAAATTCTTGGCTTCTTCCCTTTCTATTACCTTTCCCTGTCTAATTATTTGCTCCCAATACCGTGGTTCTTTTGCTAGTTTTCTCCAATAAATTCCAGCCCCCTTAAACAAATGTTTATCCATTTAATAATGCTAACAATGTAAGGGTTTACCTTCTATTTAATCATGCAGTTCAGTATTTGGTCTTTTAATAAACCATCGAGGACTACCTACATCTAAGTACACAACTAGGCATTGTTTCCTCTGGTTGTATAGGATGGAAATCCACTTGTAAAACTTTATTTGACAAGCTAAAGCCAAATGTCCCTAAATAAAACCATGCTGTATATCATCTAGAGTGGCCCTGTATCTATTTTCCTTAAGTTTTTGCAGAAAGCAACACTCAGATCATTTGTCTATGAGAGATGTTACAACTGTAGATGTATTTGAGGACTGCAAGGTAGCTTGGCCAGGGCTGCATTACCAAGTCTTAGAAGTGTAAGTAGTCTTTGTGTTGCTCTGAGAGACCTGAAAGTGGACTAAAAAATATTGAAATGTACTATCTGTAACCAGAAATATGTTAAGCAGTGGCATGCTTTTCCTTTGAGCTGAAAATGAATTTATTTACCTTTTCAACATTACTTGAACAAATGAAATGATTCCAGCGTATTAAACGCACTATATGAATAAAGAACTCCTCCCTCAAAAATATTACATTTCCTCCATATCACCTTTCATACATTATGGCTACCCCCATGTGTTTCCCTTTAATTAGCATTCTCCCTTTTCTTACTTTCTTGTCTACTGCTGCAGCATTTCCTTCCCATTTATTGGCACGTTGATGTGTCAACTCACAGTGGCCTTTCTGCTGGTTGCTATATTGCCTTTCTTGTGCTAGATGACATAAGATGTGCCCGTGTGCTGCACCATTGCATATGTGAGCACGTACTGAGTCATCCACTCTAACTTGCTGTCCTTGTTGCATGCATCACATTGGTCACATGGCTTATTGTGTCACTGTTATACTCATTGGGCAGCCTGGGGCTTATAACACAGCAAATCAAGAACAAAACAATTTTTCATCAGCTAGTGTAGAGAACTAATGCTCTGAATTGTGAAGGAGCTGCTGCCTGTGCCAACGATACTAAGCTAGAATCTTTTCCCCCATTTTACTTTATCCTTTTGTCAATGACTTAATGGAATATTTAAGTAAAATCCCTCATGAGAAGTGATAGTGTAGAGAACTAAAGCTCTGCTACTCAGATGTTTTTCCTGTTCATTTTACTTCTTGTTGTTTAGTATTCCTCCCTGTCCATGGTATTGAAAAACTGTTGCTCAATTAACATTATAAGAGACTTTAGGGGAATATTTAACTAGTATCCACAGTGTATAGTGTTACTCCCTTTCATATTACAGGATTTCCTTGTTAGTATAGGGGAGTTTAGAGGTATGACGGCCCTCCCACATACAGCCCTTTCCTCTCAGTCACAATTACAGACATGCTCCCCATTTGTGAGCGCGCACACACACACACACACACACACACACACACACACACACGCACACACACACACGCACCTTACCCTTTTTATCACAAAACTACCTCCCATACAGTGACTACCCAAACATGCAGCATGCAGACAGACTCAAACACACACACACACACACACACACACACACACACACACACACACACACACACACACACACACACACACACACACACACACACACACACACACACACACACACACACACACACACACACACACACACACACACAGACACACACATACACTCTCACCTGAGATCACTCTTCACTCTGCATGTACTTGCCCATGGAACCACATACATACACACAAGCTCACACATCCCACCTCTATTTGCCTGCTAAACTCCCTGGCACTTACCTCCAGAAAAATCTCTCCCACTGGAAAGAATAGCACAATGTGAACTTTTGGCTGTGTTCATTAATATGGCAAACTATGCTAACATATGCAGCTCAACAGTTCTCTGAATCTGTCAGTCATGCCAATGCCTTACCACAGGCATTTCAGGGGAGAGCACATGGCTAGCTACCAGACTGCTCCCACGGAATGCCTCATTAGCATTCCTGTTAGGCCACAGAGATGGTCCACTATGGTGCTGCACCATTTCATATTATAGTTCTAATGCAGAACTGTACCTGAATAGGAAATGCTTATTAAATGTAGTAAAGTGAGTTTCCTGCTCAGAGTAACCTTTCTAAATCTCTGCCATTCTATTATTGTATTCATTAGCATAATAAGTGATGAATTCAAAGATATCCTGGGGAAGATATGTAATGTTTTGTGAATAAAAAGAAATTAATGACTATTTATAAAATGGCATAACAAACTAGGGAGGAAATAGTCAGTGCCATCTTTATAAGCCTAAGAACCAACCCAATAAGAAATTATATTTAATTTGATGGGTCCCCTTCTTTTCTTCTTCTTCTTTTGTCTCTAGCTGGTGGCTGGCAGGGGTGGTTGACCCCATAGTTGGTACACTGCTGTGGGTGCTGCTGGATTCTGGACTTCCTTCATGATGCCTTTCCATTTTGAAGGGTCCCCTAGCATGATACAATATTTAAAACAGGTGCTAACACTACTGGATGGTAATCTGCAATTGCTGATAATTACTTTCCTAGTTTTCAGCACAAAGAGTTAGTGTGTATGCCAAGTCCTTTGGAAAAGAGAGAACATATATGCCAGCATGTATTGCTGAGATTTGAAATCAGCCACTTTCATAGTTTCAATATCCCTACACTAACCAAATTATATGACAACTGGGCAGCCATTGTTTTATAGGTTCAGAGTTAAGTACTAGGCTAGCTGCCTTTGTGTGTCATTTTAAGCCTAACAACTTTCCCTTTTTGTGCTTGAATTAATCTATCCCATTTGGTTAGAGATTGGGTTTATCCATTCCATGGGTGATAATTATATATATTATCCATAATAAGAATGACTGGGGTAATACCATAGATAATTTTAGTGGACCCATATAGGGGATAAAGCATTTAGGAGCAGCCTCTGTCAGTCAGTAGTACATAGATCCAAGTTGCTCTTAAATATGGACAGGGATGAACTTTGTTTCAGTGGTGTAGCTGGGGGGTGAGAGGGGCAGTCCACCCTGGGCGGCACGTTTTACTTCACTTGCTGAGCATTATGTATCAGACATTCTTTCCATGTGCAAATTTAAACCAATCCCTTCCTTTAATGTTCACATCACTGCTTTACTTATAGTAAGTGGTGTGTCTTTTAATGTCATTCACTTCACAGAACTGAAACTCAGTTACTTAAAAGTGTGTGTTTTACTGCCGTTCCCTACATGGAACTGCTTTACATATAGTAAGTGCTGTGTGTGTACTGCCGACTCCTTCCTTTAACATTCACAGAACTCCTTTACTTATAGTAAGTGGCGTGTGTGTGTGTTTTAATGTCGTTCACTTCATGGAACTGGAACTGCTTTACTTAAATGTGTGTGTTTTACCATCGTTCACTACACGGAACTGCTTTACTTATAGTAAGTGCTGTGTGTGTACTGCTGATCCCTTCCTTTAACGTTCACAGAACTGCTTTACTTATAGTAAGTGCTGTGTGTGTACCGCTGATCCCTTTCTTTAACATTCACAGAACTGCTTTACTTATAGTAAGAGGTGTCTGTGTGTGTGTGTGTGTGTGTGTGTGTGTGTGTGTGTGTGTGTGTGTGTGTGTGTGTGTGTGTGTGTGTGTGTGCGTGCGTGCGTGTGTGTGTGTGTGTGTGTGTGTGTGTGTGTGTGTGTGTGTGTGTGTGTGTGTGTGTGTGTAATGCCTCAGTTAGGGATACCTGGTGGTTAATGTTACTCAGGCTCAAACCCTGTATCTTAGGTACAAGAGCCTGAATTCTCTACCCCTACCATCACCTGTGATTCAAGAAGTGTCTGGAATTTTTGCCTCAAAATTTTGGTCTGTTCCTCTTAAAATGTGTGATTTTCTGCCAAATCAGCGAGGATTGAGTTCACTAAATAATCATAGCCATTTAAGTTTCAGTCTTCCTGTCTTTCAGGAAGCACATGGTAACACAAAACATTTTATTGTAGCAACTTTCTAAGATTATACAAGCAATGTTTAAAATGTGTCCCTGGTTTTGGGCCTTTGTCCCCCCTCCCCCATAAGTTTTAGCTTTTTCCCGATTTCTTGTGCCGCAAAGTTGAGAGATATAGTTGAGTGTCAAGTGCATTTTACAAGGAGCTGAGAGCTTCATGAGAAGAGAAATTTAGTCTTGCTTATGCTAAGTCTGTTTGCAATGTGCAACTGCTGTTTAGCAAATGATAAATTGTTTAAAAGCATTGTTAGTAGCACAACAGGTAGTATACTTCCTTTTGATGCAGAAGGCTGTGGGTTCTACTCCCACAGTATGTAGATGGAGGGCTGAGACTGTACCGTGTTGCACTTTAAAGGGGATGGATGCTGCAGTCCTGAGAATGTTCTCCTTTGGAGGAGATACCTAGCAACTATGAACCTGTTATCAGTTTACTATCCATTCCCTATTGCAGTATTACCAGCTTATCATTTTTAATGTAACATAGGCAATTTATTCTTCAGGGGCAACAGGCACTTTATTTGTAGATGAAATGAAATATAAAGTTATTTGCTAGCAGCAACCTCTTCGATAGTTACTGATCTCTTTAATGTGGAATTATTTAGATGACTTTTACTTCTGCAGAGATTGTGCATATTTACTGATATTGGTGGATTGTAATGACAGAAGTCTGAGCAGACTTTTATGATGGAAATGTTCTGAATTGGGTAGTTTGTCATTACTGGTTCATACATTGTGTCATTGCTTAATGGAAAAATGTTCAAAACAATAAATTTAAAACACGGTCTAACAAGTGTGCTGCATTATATAAGGAATATAACTTAATACAATCAGGAAGGTGAATCAAAGAACACATGCATGTTTGCATGGTCCTAAATATGTGTGCAAGAGGCCTATGATTTGAAAACTGCCCAAAGTTGAACTTTATCTGCCACTGGCCAGATGCATTTTCTTTAAATGTGAGTTTCAATGCTGTTTCAACGAATATGAGTTTCAAAGGCAGAGCAGTTTTAATGCTAATTCTGTTTTCATTGTGAAACTGTATTGCTTTGTTTAACAGATGTCTATCAGTGTTCGTGCTATAAAATTTAAAATAAAAGTTTTAAATTAAATCCAAAGAATCATTGTTAAAGTAAAGCATAAAGCAGTATGCACATTACAGTGTTTATGGTAAATGGGGAGAAATAGCCAAGTAATGGGACACTGGAATGGCTGCAGGGGGTTAGGGCTGAGTATGGGGTGGCCCATTTGACCATGATTTTGTGAGGGGAAGGGGTGGCACAAACTCTAACAATGCCACTGCTTTGTTTTATAGGGAATGAGAGTCTGTCCTAGAGCAGTGTATCCTCTGTGAGATATACCTGTTCCTCCAAACCATTCTGTTGATATTGCTAAAGAGGTTTAGAACCCTAGACCTAGCATTTCTGATGCCATTTAACTTTTCTGATGTGCAGTAAATCCATCAGTATTGGTTTGGAGGATGCCTTGTATGCCAGACACAGGTCATCTCTTAGCAATCTGTAGGATACCAAGTATTGTGAGTATTAAAGTGATACCATATAGTGGCTTTCTAGACCTTTCCATACATAAGGTCCAAGCCCAGTAAACAGAACTGAAAGCCAAAATCCCAACACACAGCTGAATGAAAAAAAATTGAATGCAGTATCTCCAAATGTAAATATCCAAAACATCATCCACAATGGCAATAGAACAAAACACTAAATGAAAAACTACTCTTTGTCATGTATGAGGCTATATCCATCTAAAGGTGCTAAGGGGCAGTCTACCAAAATAGCACATTTCCCTACTTTAAATGACCCAAAATAGCATACAAAACATTATTTAAATAATTAATTATTTTATTTTATTTTATTTTACATTTGTTGACCGGGAGAATCTGACTGTATAAATGTCCATTTTCAGTGGAGGCCCAGGGAGAAAAGCTCCAGAGTTTGTAAATATACAAAGGCAAGCAAACACATACAGAGTCATTTAAGAAATACAGAGACCAAGTACAAAACATAACATATTAGAAGTACATAGAGAAAAAAATGATCCAGCATTTTCAGCAAAATTATAATATATTGGCCCTTCATCTTCTGTACTCCATGTTTAGGGGATTGGCTATTGCCTGAAAGTGGTAATCCCTTAAAGATTTTTTAAATATACTTTAAGCTCCTCAGTGGATCACTTTTCTTTACCACCAAACCCCAGCACCACCTTTCAACCACTGTCATAGGCAATTAGCTCTTTGTTTTTCCACCTCATAGTCTACTCAGCTACTCTTCCTTATTTGAAGTGCATAGTATTGAACATCCTCTCCCTCTGTGTCTCGATGATAGGAGCTTCCCTCTCCATGGATTATTGCCATCCCAGCAACAAGTATGTGCCCCATGTCAATCTGGGAGTTGACTCAATATAACAAAAGCTGTTACACTAACAGAAGGTTACTTTAGCAGCAAGGTTTGGTGTGCTTGGAACAAGGCCTCACTCCCAGTTTCTAACTTAATCCCCTCTCATAGAATGTGAAGATCAAGACATATCTTATACCTTCTATCCCTGTCCTTAGATCAGTTCTTCATTGCGGCACCCAGCTTCCAGCATACATCTCAACTGTACAGACTTTTGCAGAATGTCCAGATTTTTGCCTCATATTTTTGCTCCATTTTTCTTAAAATTGTGGTTTTCTGGCAAACTAATGGCAAATCATTAAAGACTGAAGTTAGAAAATAATGGTAGGCATTTGAGTTTCAGGCTACTCAGGCTTCAGAAAATGCATGCTATTGCAAGACCAATTATTCTATCAACTATCTAAGCTTGTAAGAGCAATATTTAAAATTGTCCCTATTTTTGGGCCTTTGTCCCACTTTTATTTATAGCTTTGTCCAGATTTCTTGCTCTAAGCCAGTGTTTCTCAACCACTGGTACTGGGCCCTGACATGAATTATACTGGGCCGCAAGTGGTTGAGAAACACTGGTATAAATAGTGTTAAAAGAGTCAAATGTTTTATTTTTTCTGCAAAATGCCTACCTATTCTAAGCAGAGAGTGAGACAGTGAGAGACTGTGCGTGTGTGTGTGTGCATGCGTGTGTGTGCGCGTGCATGTGTGTTGTGTGTGTGTGTGTGTGTGTGTGTGTGTGTGTGTGTGTGTGTGTGTGAGAGAGAGAGAGAGAGATCAGAAGATAGTGAGAGCTATGTGTATGTATGTGAATGCATGTATGAATGGGAATGTGGGTGTGTGGGAGTGAGGACGATGTGTGAGTGAATGTGTGTATGAATGAGAAAGTGGGTGTGTGAGTGAATGCGTGAATAAATGAAAAAGTGGGTCTGTGAGTGAATGTGCGTATGGATGAGAAAATGGGTGTGAGAGAGAGTGATCGGAAGAGAGTGAGAGCGATGCGTGAGTGAATGCCTATATGAATGAAGAAGTGGGTATGTGAGAGTGAGAGCGATGTGTGAGTGAATGCATGTGTGAATGAAGAAGTTGGTGTGTGAGTGAATGCATATATAAATGAGAAAGTGGGTGTGTGAGTGAATGCATGTATGAATGAGAAAGTGGGTGTGTGAGTGAATGCGTGCATGAATGAGAAAGTGAGTGTGTGAGAGAGTGATTGGAAGAGAGTGAGAGTGATGTGTGTGTGAATGCATGTATGAATGAGAAAGTGAGTGTGTGAGAGAGTGATTGGAAGAGAGTGAGAGTGATGTGTGTGTGAATGCATGTATAAATGAGAAAGTGAGTGTGTGAGAGTGAGACCGATGTGTGAGTGAATGTTTGTATGAATGAGGAAGTGGGTGTGTGAGAGAATGCGTATATGAATGAGAAAGTTGGTGTGTGAGTAAATGCATGCATGAATGAGAAAGTGGGTGTGTGAATGCGTGTATGAATGAAAATGTGGGTGTGTGAGAGAGTGATCGGAAAAGAGTGAGAGCGATGTGTGTGTGAATGCATCTATGAATTAGAAAAGTGGGTGTGTGAGTGAATGTGTGTATGAATGAGAAAGTGGGTGTTTGAGAGCGAGAACGCAGTGGTGTAACTACAGATGGCCTGTTTACATAAGTAAAAAAAATCTGTTTTACCTTTGGGACCATTTCATCTTTTAGAATGGGACCATTCTTTCCGGTCTGGTCACATCACGTCCAGCATGCACAGACATCCTGCCCACCCTCACAATTTGAATTTTTTGCTGCTGCTGACAAGTTAAGTAAGTTGCTGCCAATGAGTTGGGGTGCTGCCAATGAGTGTCCCGTTCCAATGTGGGGTGTGTTGGCTTTGATTTTCTTATTGCTGTTGCCAAGGGTATTTTCTTATTGCTGTGTGTGTGTGTGTGTGTGTGTGTGTGTGTGTGTGTGTGTGTGTGTGTGTGTGTATAAAATTCCTCAGTTAGGTATACCTGGTGGTTAGGGTTACTCAGGCTCAAACCCTGTGCCTTAGGTACAAGAAGAAAGAGCCTGAATTCTCTACTCATACCACAACTTGTGATTCAAGGAGTTGAGTCGGTAGCAGATTGTCTGGAATGTCTGGATCATACTTTTGCTCTGTTCCTCTTAAAATTTGTGGTGATAACCATTTAAATTTCAGTCTTCCAATCTTTCAGGAAACGCATGGTAACACAACATTTTATTCTAGCAACTTTTTAAGATTATACCAGCAATGATTAAAATGTGTCTCTGGTTTTGGGCTTTTGTCCCCCCAATAAATTTTGACTTTTCCCAGATTTCTTGTGCTGCAAAGTTGAAAGATATAGTTGAGTGTCAAGTGGATTTTACAAGGAGCTGAGAGCTTCAGGGGAAGAGAAGTTTAGTGCTGCTTATGCCAAGTTTGCATTGTTAGTAGTACAACAGGTAGTATACTTCCTATTGATGCAGAAGGCTGTGGGTTCTACACCCACAGTGTGGTACTTTTAAATGGGGGGGGGTGGATGCTGTAGTCCTGAGAATGTCCTCCTTTGGTGGAGACACCTAGTAACTATGAACCTATCAGTTTACCATCCATTCCCTATTGCAATATTACTAGCTTATCATTTTTTAATGTAGACTGCGGTGGTGGTGCTGCGGTAGTGTTGTCGCCTCACAGTTAGACGTTTCCCGTTCAATTCTCAGTTAGAGCATCTTCTGTGTGGCGACATGCGTGAATGGGCATTCCTTCGTTGAAGGTTGTGCTTTAGGCCCGGCAAGCCAGCACGTAAAACTCTACTGCCAATCATTAGCGGACCGGAGTTCCGCTGTGGCGACCCCTAACCGGGAAAAAGCCGAAAGACACAAACAAAATAATTTTTTAATGTAACATAGGCAATTTATTCTTCAAGGGCAACAGGCACTTTATTTGTAGATGAAACAATGAAAAATAAAGTTGTTTGTTAGCAGCAACCTCTTCATTAGTTACAGATCATTTTAATGTGGAATTAACTGTTAAAGTACTGCATTTTTACATTCAAAATGTTAGTTACTGTTGGAAGTAGTGTTTAGAATTGACAGATTCATACATTTATCTTTATTAAATTAGATACTTTGCATATAAAATATTTGGCATGTGTATGTGATAAAGTGTTTTCCTGACAATTTGACATCCTCCTGCTTTGGAAAAGTATTTATGAGTAAATTTGTTGGGACCGGGCCCTCGTCTTATAAAAAAGGAATTTAGCAGGGCCCGGCCTCACAAAGGTTGAGAACCACTGCTCTAAGTGGTTGAGAAGTGTGGCTTCCAGTGACAACTGTTAGCAGAACAAACTCATTGCATTGACATCCTCCCCTACCAGGAAGAATATACTGTAGGTACTCATTACCTGTCTTCCCTGTTTGGTCCACAACTTATCTGGGGTTTATCAATGAGCTAAGGTCACTGCTTTTGCAGTCAGGGCAAAAAAAAACACACATTATTTCTGCAAACAGTGCTTGGTTCAATGCAATCTGCAAACTAGTTTAAGACCTTAAAAGATTGTGGACAGATCATACCTGACATGGTTAGCCAACCAGTATTTTATAGGTTCATAGGTTCATAGGTTCATTCTAGGCTATCTGCCCAAGGGCATTTATAAGCCTAGCCCATAGTTATGTGGCTTTCGCCACCCCTTTAGTTTGAATAAAAACTATGCCTATCATTTTTCTGTGCCTCTGTCAAGCAGTGACACTGAAGTAATCCCTGGGGTATATCTGCGATCTCCCATCCATTGGTCAAGATTCCTCTTGAACAAGGCCAGCGAGGTGCTCTGCCTCACATGTACCGGGATTTTGTTCCACAGCATAGGGAGTCTCTGGGCGATGAATCTGTCCCTCCAGCACGTTCTATTTATAACCGTGTCAAGGTTTAAGTCTCCCGCCCTTGTGGTTCTGAGGGATCTAGATTTTTTGAGGTGAAGCATATTCATCAAATCTGGGTTTGACATGGCCTTATATGTCAGGCACAGATCACCTCTGAGCAAGCGGTATGAGCAGTGGCGGCTGGTGACTTCAAATCACAGGGGGGCTGCAGGAGACGCTGAATGGGTGGGGTCAAAGGGAAAGGGTGTGGTCAACCATAAAGGGGAGGAGCTATGCACAAAACCACAAAAAACTAACTTTAATTAAATACGCTGCCCTGGGTGGCAAACCATCATTATGAAAGTCCAATCAAGACAAAAATAAGTGTAGAAGAATAAAAATATTTCAATGCATTGGCTGCATGACAGCTTACTTAATATCTAGATGGAAACAAAAGGTTGTGAGGCATGAAAAATAAATTACTTTTAAATACATTACTGGAATGCCAGTCAAAATCAAGTATAAGAAAACCAGAAGCACTCAACTCAAACCACTTCTCCTTGCACTGCAGTTCTAATTATAATATATTCAGCTTTATTAAAGTACCAAGCAACATGCTGAAAGTAGAAATCTATGTGATGCCCCACTTGTAAAAATGTTTCTTATCCAAAAGACCTGCTGCCTGACAACTTGTTTCATGGGGAAAACATGATAAAAGTAAAAATGAAAAGCAAACAAGAAACAAGCTCAAGATACATTGCTTAAAGGATTACTGTACAGGTTATGGACCACACATGATTGGCATTCTGTTTAGTTTACGGGTAAAGTCTGTAGAGATGACTGGAAGTCTCCAACAAGTGTAACGAGCTTTTTAAAATAATGGAATCCTGTCCTTTAATACCCAAGGCTTATACATTATCTAGTCAAGTATTCTCTGCATGGCAACAACAGAAAGGCTTTCAATGTTGGCAATTCTTTAACAGTATGCTTATTAAAGCTTACTTGCATCTTACGATGTCAGACAAGCTTACCTTATGGTCATTAAAGCATTGCTACTTAAACACAGAGCAACAGGCACTTTGAGTAATAAGCATAAATCTGAGTAATAAGCATAAATCAACAGTACAAAAATATGACAGAAACCAGACCATTCTGCAAAATCAAGGACAGATGAAAAGCCACTGTAGTACTTATGCAGTGTGTCCTCCCCATCCAAGGTAGATACAACTACTCCTTGCCTTGCTTGGACACATCCAGAGTCACTACATGGGGAGTGGGTGCAACAAGCATGTCACAATTTGAAATCTCTCTGGCTGACTGTGATGGCCCTGACACATTTGTCATACCTCTCAACCTCAAGAGCAAGAAATCTGGACAAAGCCATACACAGAAGTGGGACAAAGGCACAACAATAAGGACAATTTTAAATATTGCTCTAATAAACTTAGAAAGATAATAGAATAGGTCTTGCATTAGTATGAATTTTCTGAAGGGTATAAAATCTGAAACTCAAATGTCTGTCATTTTCTAACTTCAGTCTTTAGTGATTTGTCACTAATTTGCCAAAAAACATAATTTTATGAAAAATGGACCAAAAATGTGATGCAAAATATAAAATAGACACAGAATACAGCTGCTACCTGTCAAAGAAGGGACACTTTAATATTAGTACTGCTACCTTGAGCAGCTGACAAAATAAAAGAATCTACATGCATTTCAAGTAATCTATAACTTTGATTATTACAGTTATTTCTTAAATGTAAACCATCCATGTTTTCTTCCAAAATTGCTATTTTGCGGAGGGATTATTAGGGGGAAGAGCAACATTTTGAGCCAAAATTTGGGGACAGTTGAGACTACTATCTTTCAGAGGTTTAAGTTAGTATATTCAGAAAATGGAGGCTACACTCTCAGGACCAACATGACCCTAGTAACATTTAATATATAGCCTTATATACAAAGACACTTTGAAGAATATAGCTGCAGAAACTCTGAAGATGTCATAAACTCAATCAAGCCGAAACCACATGCAGACAACATTTCACACAGACCTTCCACATTAAATCACATACCCACAATCATCATAACATGAAGTAGAGCTTGTCCATAACAACAAAATATCTAGAAACTCAATCAAGTCAGAGACACTGATCTAGCATCCTCAAAAACATCTTAGTTATTGGTGACTACATTATGCATAAAACAGATGCATACATTAATAGATTGTAAATGGAGATCATTGTTCCAAATCTGCAGTACAAAAATCATCTTTTGAACATAATTTTTGTCATAACCTGAAGCTATAAGAAGGCTGGGGTACATTATAATGTAATTATAATCAGACCACTTCACATCTTAAAAATTTCAGTATCATAAATCATCATTAATATTTTAGACAATCCAAGAATATACTGTAACTACCTTTTCTGGACTGTACTGTAACTATGGTTTCACTCTTGAAGTGGTAAAATGTGTTTCAAACTTTGCTTTATACGCTTTACTTGTTCTAAAAAAATTGTGTCAAAAGGAAAAATAAATCACGTGCCATTACTAAACTCAGTCAACAATTACTTGCGATTTTTAATAATTTAGCTCAAGGTATTTACATTCTTGGCATTAAAAACTTCCTTAATCTAATAATCATTACTGTCTACTAGCCACAGGTAAGTATTTTGAGTATTAAGACAAATATATGACTCTCTTTAAAAACGGTTAATCCCTACCTCCTCAGGTATTCCAGTGCTTTCTGCATTATCTAGGTTCCCAGATAAGCTTAAAAAGGACAGTAGTAAATTATTTTCATTTAGCAAATATTCAGTAAAAGAAGTCATAATGAATAAACCCAGCAAGAAAAATTACATTTCCCCAACAAATACAGCCATACCAACCAAAATCAATTCAAGTTTCATTTTCACAGTGGTTGTCAGAAAATGGCTTGAGCCAAGACTATTACAGATAGCATTAAATAGAACATACCTTTCTTTAGGACAGAAATCTGTTCTTTCCCCTTCTGTCTGTTTTGCTACACATATTAAGCAAATAAGCCCTTTTGTGCCTTCTTACACTGACTGTCACCTACGGACCTACCAGCTTAACTGCAATGCTAATACATTTTGCAAGCTTTCCTATTGTGAAATATGGAACTTAAAGTGCAAATGCTCAACAGAAGATAGTTTTATATACATTTAATCGCTAACTCACCTGTTGTCGTTGATTCCAATCTGATTCAACTTCTTCAAGCAGCTGCTGCAGCAATAAATCCACCACCAGACCAGTGACCAGACCACCACAGACTGACTATAATTTTCCTTTAACTGTTTGTTGAGCCAAAAAAAAAACGTTTTTAAGCTTTATATTAATAAAATTAACACACAGAAAAAAGATAGTTCACCCAATGCTGCCGAAAACCGACTGATTGATTCTCGCTCTTTTCCCAGCTCATAAAGCCCGGGAAGAGAGCGACAACCAATCAGTAGCATTTGCCCAGCAGGCACGTCATGACGTGCCCCTTCCATATCTATGCGGTTTGTGAGTAAACCGCAGATTTCTGAAGTTCTGGGCATCAGAATGATGCCTCCTTAGCTTCCGGGCTGCAATGTAAACATTGCAGCAACCCAGCAAGAATTTAGGAAAAAAAAAGCCTATGTTTAAAGCGCCGCGTAAAGATATGCGCTTTTTTCAGCGTAATTCGGACTCGAAATTTACCGTTTAAAATGTACAAAAACAGATTATTTTTTTTTTTTACACAAAACAATTAAACAAACTACTCAGCTGTCTAGCTGAGGGGGCTGCAGTCCGGCAGACCGATGCCACGAGCCGCCCCTGGGTATGAGACTGAATAGAGCTGGAGTTCTTTCAGTCGGGCAGCATAAGACATATTTTTGAGACCCTTTATCCTTTTGGTGAGGAACTTTTGGGGCCTTTCAAGCTGCATCAGGTGTCTGGTCAGATACATTCCGAACGGGGCATTGTACTCAATCATAGGTCTAATGAGTGATGAGTACAGGGGGACGATGACCTCCCTTGATCTAGATGTGAATCCCTTCATGATCAGGTGGGCGATATAGAAGGTTTTCCTAACTACTTTAGCAACATGAGTGTCAACCGAAAGGCTACTGTCAACTTGGGTCCCCAGATCCCTGATGACTTTTTCTGTGCTCAGTGGATTGCCACCTATATGGTAGCTAGGGGTAACCTTGTTTTTCCCGAAGGGTATGACTATGCATTTTTGGCGTTTAACTTCAGGCCATGGCTCTGGCACCAGTTATCCGTTTCTGTGAGGCCCTTCTGGAGGATATCTGTGTCAGATGTGTTTTCGACTATAGCCCAGTTTGCAGTCATCTGCAAACTTTGTCAGCCATAACCCTCCTGTGTTTGCTTGTACTTCAGAAAAGTAGATGCCGAACAAGAGTGGACCCAGGACTGAGCCCTGTGGGACACCACTTGTGACAGGCTTTGAGTCTGACATGGCTCCAGCAACTCTGACCCTGTGGGTTCTGTCACTTAGCCAGTTTGCAACCCATCTTGTGATGTATGGGTTTACATTCAAGCTGATGAGTTTTTCGATGATACCTGAGTGGGGTATTGTGTCGAAGGCCTTTGCCAGGTCGAGGTAGGCTGTATGGACTGCCTTTCCCTCATCAATGGCCTTGGTGACTGTCTCGAAAAAGTCAACCAAGTTTAAGAGGCAGGATCTGCCTTTGACAAAGCCAAACTGGGTTGGATCCAAAGTCTGCAAGTTCCCTATGTCTTTATTTATGAGTTCCATTATGATCCTCTCCATGGCTTTGCAGATAAGGCTTGTCAAGCTAATGGGGCGGTAATTTCCAGGGTCTGTGGAGGCACCGCCCTTATGAAGTGGGACCACAGTCGCCGTGCGCCACTCCTTGGGTACGTATCCTGAGGTGAGGCTAAGATTAAACAGCTGTCCTAACTGTGGGTTTAATTCCTCGTTGAGTTCATGAAGCACACAGCCGGGGACACCATCCGGTCCCATGGATGCTGTGTTTTTGCCTTAGTGAGGGCAGTTCTCACCTGGGCGTTGGAGATGTTTGGGGGCTACAATCCTCTGGAATAGATATCTCTCCTTTTGGGGGAGGGGAGAAGTTTGCACTGAACCTGTCAGCCAGTATGTTAGCAATGTGTGTAGGTTCAGTAATTTTCACATCATTTTGAACTAATTCTGAGCATATCTGGGAGTTTCCTCCTAGGTTTCTAACATAGCTAAAGAAGGCCTTATGATTGTCTTTAGAGTCCTTGGCAATTTTTCTCTCAAAATTTGCCTTGGATGATTTTATGAGAGCTCTTAGTTTTTACTTATAATGATCAAAGGTGTCTTACCTTTCAAGGATTTTGCTCTATCTTGTAGTAGCTTCCTCCTTTTGTTGTAGAGCTTGTTTATGGCTGGGGTCCACCAGACTGGACGCTTGCCTTTGGTACAGAGAGTCTTAGTTTTGTTTGGGATTGCCTGATCCATGCAGTCCTGTAGGTGCTGGTAGAAGGCATTTGTAAGTGATTCAGCGGTTTGAGTAATGTTTACCACTGGCTCAGGGGCCTTAAAGGAGACCACACTAGTTTTTAGGAGTGTGAAATCGGCTTTTGAGAAGTTTTTCACTGTGGTCTTTTTGTTTCAGGTGGGGCGGGATGAGGACCTCCAGCGAGATTAGTTTATGATCTGATCTCACCAGTGAGGGTATACTTCGGTGTTGAACATTTTGATCCCATGTTCGTGATGATGAGATCAAGTATGTTTTCTCCTCTTGTGGGGATGGTGACTAGTTGTTCCATGGCATTTGAGTTTATGAACTCCAGGAATCTTTGGGTTAGAGTGTTCGGGCTTGAGTAGTGTTCCCAGTCTATATTAGGGTAGTTGAAGTCACCTAGTATGATGGTGTTTGGAGATACATTTATCCCCTCCAATGTTTTCAGGAAGGCCATGTGAGGTTCCTGAGTTTGAGAGGGTGACCTGTAACATGCTACAAATTGCAGAGCAGTCTTGCCTATGGTTAATTGCACCTGGATGGTCTCCGATGCATCGTCGTTGCCACCAACCTTGAGGTGTGGGTGTCCTTTATGAATATGGACACCCCCCCTCCTTTCTTGGTGTTGTCCGGATTTTGGGGCCGGAACGCATGATATGAGGTGAAACCTGTTAGTGCTGGGGTGCTCTCAGGAGCCTTGAACCAGGTTTCTGTCACAGCACAGACATCGATGTTCTCCATATTGAGAAGGGCCTCGAGTGCGTGCATCTTGAGATTGAGACTTCTGGCATTGAGCAGCATTACCCTTAGTTTTTTCCTTTTGGTGTTCTAGGGTGGTAGGTTTAGAATTTGAGCCTTGCCTAAAAAGGCACTATGGGGTGGCAAGAGCCTTTGCCAATATCCAGAAGCCCAGGGTGACAGGTGCAAGCCGTCCCTTGCGAGCAGCGTGGCTTGTCCAGCATGTCATCCCAGGCAGACAGACATTGATCCCCTTTGAATGACACCAGAATTTAAGCCAATTATTAAAGCTGATCATCTTATCACTGTATTGTGGCATCATTCTAGGTGAAGGTAGGATACTGCTCAAGGTCAGGGTCATACCTGCCTGGGCTACATAATCAGAGAGCTCCTCGATGACCCTTTTCATGTAGTCCAAGGAGGTACGTCTCAGGTCGTTGACACCAGTGTGGACAATGACTGAGTCGTACTTGTACCTGCTGTTGAGAGACCTGAGTGCTTGCGTTATGTGGCGGATTCTAGCGCCCGACAGGCAGCTTACTGTGACCTTCTCCTTACTCAGTCTGGTGAGCGGGACGTCAGTGTGTCTGACTATGGAATCACCAATGACAAGTGTGTCTGGCATTTTGTTTGGCCTTAAGGGCTGTGACTGTTTGACACTCTGACTGTGTGGTCTATGTGTTGCATGTGTTGGGTCGTGAGGTGGTAGTTGTTTGGGTGTCTGCTTTGGTGGCCTCTACTGTTTTGGTAAATTTTTGATCAGAGCCTCCGAGTATGTCTTTGTGTGAGTATGTGTATGATTTGAAGTTGTGATGGTACCATGTGTGACTGGGTATGTATTGTGTGTGGTTACCTTCTCCTCCTGTCTGGTCTTGCCAGTCCTATGTTGAGAGAGCTCAGCCTCCAGTTTGGCCGTATAGTTGCATCTCTCGCATGTATTTGTGTTTTTGAACAATGGCTCTAGGTGATTTGGTCACTGTTGATGTGATACCCCAATCCATGAGCAACATGGGAAAAGGGGATTGAGACTAATGTCAGTTTTAGGAATTTGACTCTCAGATTGCTTATATTAACTATATTCTCTTTCCATGAGTGAACCATTATTCATATAGAAATTCTTGGTAATTAAATTTGTGTGAAATAAAATAATTTTTTGGGTGGAAGGTGGCTAGCTGTGCTGTAGGAACCTATTTCCATTCATTCATCTTAAACTCTGGTACTAATGTGCATTTGTGTGAAATAAACTGGAATATTTATTTTTCTTGGGAGGGAGTTGGCTAGCTGTGTTGTGAATGAAATAACTGGTGTTCATTTTAAAGTTGGGTATTAAAGGCTAGTGTGCATTTGTGTGAAATAAACAAGAATATTGTATGAAACACATTTGAAACTGTCTCCAATTGTACAGAATGTTCTTGGCTTTGCCTAATATGTTTGGTCTGCAAGTTACTATCTTAATGTTTACTCAGGTTACAGTCTGCCTTTACATGAAAACAATTGTCAAAGAGGAGTGGGGTGTTAGAAAAAGTCTCCGCTGGGGTGTGTTAAAAAAATTTCAGCACCAGGTGTCAAATATGCTAGGTATGCCACTGACACTGAGTAATCATATACAGGTATAGGACTTTTCTGTTTCTACTTTTAGTGAGCAGATATTAAAGTAGTAATGATGCTTTACTCTTTCCAGAGAGTCTCAACCCCAAATAATACCAACCTTTTTTATTCAAGTCAGTAAATCAGTCAGACTGTAGCTAGCCAATCAGCGAAATGTTCTGCATTCTGTCTGTCTAACTTAGGTCCTGCCTCATGAGATGCATGCTGCATACCAGCTTCCTGTAAAAAACACTGTCAAATCCGTGTTCACCTTATCTGCCAATTATATTATATTCATAAGGCTCACTTTGTTCATTTCTATGGTAAACTAGTAAAAGTGCTAGATCATGCTGCACAGAGGCAAGACCTCTGCTACAAAAAGTGATATATAGTCAGTGATCTGCAAGAGAATTAGCATTCAGGAACTGAGGCTGCATGCTCCCCAGAATATGTTCCCTAGCCTTCACTGTGGTAGCAGTATCGATAATAAACTTGCAATTCCTTTAGTATTTCACATTCCTGCCTTTGTTCAAAGGACCCCAGTCTGTGTCTACCAGTCCTTTTATACTGTGTTAGTTTCTGGCAAGAAACTATAGACTTTAGTGTATTCCTATGGTATGATAAAACCAGACTCATTGAATAATGATTTGCTGAGCCCGTCTTGTCAATTCAGTGCCTTTCTGAGGTCACTGTACAGTGCTCTGACAGAATATATTTTAACAGAACACTTCTTTGAAATGCTCATACTAACTACTGAAGTAGCTTGTGTCCAATTTCAATTAAATCTTCTACATCAACTATCATAAATATTGTGAAATAGCAAAAAGTTAATATTAAGGGATTGTAAATTAGTTATAAAAAATTCTTATAAATCATAGTCAAACTATCTCAAATTTTGCTCAGGCTACTAAGCAGCCACTAGACCCAATTATTTTACAGTCAACCATACCCTCCTGGACTTGTGTAATCACTATCTTGTTGGATAAAATAATACATTTGTAGTGCATCCACATACCCTTGGTAACCACTGCTGTGTCACCATGAGCCTGACAAAGAGACTATATATACGAATGGAAGCATAATCTCCATATACCTTAAGTACCAGTATAGCCTTTCTTACGTTTTCCTTTTGAATGTCTCAGACTGGAATCAGCTGTGCTCTATATTGTTTTAACTATTCTGATTTTCCTTAACAAAAAGTCTCTCTCTCCTCCATTGTTTGCGACTTTCTGCTTGTTGATTCTTTGTTGTTGTAAAGTCAGTTCTAAATAGTGATAATAATTGCATATAATTTAAACCTTATTGCTATCCTTCTGATTATAGTTAATAAATTCTTCAAAGGACCACCTACCAAAAGGATGTGAAACCCACAAAATGAATATATTAGGTCAAGTGAAACCTCAGTGTTTGGCAAGCCAGAAGTAGTTTGGAATTCTATAAATCTAATAACTGATAGTAAGCCAAATACCACCAGATTTGACTGGAAGTGTAAACTCTTCCCTATTTCTCGGTTCACTGTATATACTCCTAGTAAATGTACTTTCTGGTACTTGTCAGCCATTAGACAATATCTTACACTCTTATCCTCATATCAGTTTTTGCTCTTCTCTGTAGTGTCTAACAAAATAATAAACACATAATTAACATGCAAATGACTGATGTACTGCTTCTCAATGCTTCATTAGTGGAATAGCTTTCCTTTCATTGTCAGGCAGCAAAATGCAATACATCAACACAGAGAACATCAATCTGAACTAGACAACTGCAACTGATCACAGAACAAGCATGCACATTACAGTAGCCAGTATACAATACTTTATTCTGCTTTTGTATACCTTTCTATATGAAAAAGATCTTTAAAGTTCCTATCCAGTGCTGTCTAGGTACTGACATGCTCTGTAACCCTACATTGTAAACACTTGTCCCTTTACTTACCCAACCTGTCTCAAATTAATAACTGGTGTCAAATTCATGGGTGGCGCAGTGGTGTAGCGGTTAGCATTGTCACCTCACAGCAAGAGGTTTTTGGTTCGATTCTCGGCTGTGGTGCTTTCTGTGTGGAGTCTGCATGTGCTCCCTGCATTCGCATGGGTTTCCTTTCCTCCGGGTGCTCCAGTTTTCTCCCACATTCCAAAGACATGCAGTAGGTGGATTGCACACTCTAAATTGGCCCTAGGTATTAGTGTGTGTGTGGTGCACCCCCCAAGGAGGACTGGGCCTTGGGCTAGTAACCTGACCCTGTAAAATCCGTTACTGCTGCAGAACAATGAGCGGTGAAAGTTGCTCATTGCTGATGTACCACATGGTGTGTAAACAGGAAAGAGAGTCAAAATCATGATCAGAAACTAAATGCCTAAAAGTGCATTTCTGTATGCTTTGGGAAGCCATCTACCTCTGGGAACTACCACGCTGAAAATACACCCCTAAGAACTGACCCAGTTGTTCGGTATTTGGGAACTTACATGGACAGTGACCTAACTTTTGTCCTACATGTCTGTTCTAGAAAGTTCTATATTGCACAGCTTATTAACACAGGGATTGTGTCTAGATCTAGGGATGTCCCCATTTTCTCAGCCCTCATTAGGTCAGTCATTTGATATAATGCTCCTTTTGGCATGTATCTGTCCAGACACATGCAACAACTGGGATGCCCATAGAGATACCTTACTAAAAAGATACAAGGTCTGAACAACATGTCCTATATGGACCGACTCAAAGCTCTGTTGCTAAACTCTGTATCCTAAAGACTGCTATGAGATGACCTGTGTCTGCCATACAAGACATCCTCTGACCTATTACTGATGGATTTACTGCACATCAGCAAGTCGAATGCCATCAGAAATATTTGTTCTAGCGATCTAAACCTCTTCTGCAGCATCAGCAGAAGAGTTTGAACTGACAGGTGCATTTTGCAGATATAATTCAGTATTTTGGTATTTTGAGGATACTACAGTTAGGAGCATTTCTGAAAAAGTCACTGCCCTGTTGATAACTTATAATTACCAGTGTGTGTGCCAGTGTCTTGTAACACAAAACATTTAAACCAGGTATATTTCTGCTCTGTAATTCAGAACAGCTGGGAGATAGTGATAAAGAAAAGATGAAAAGTCAGCAATTAGATAGCTGCAGCTAGGCTTTCTCTGTTTATACACTATCTGTGTCTTATGATTTTCATCCCAAAGACTATTGGAGGCAGTAGCTTTTAGTATATATAAAAATATATAAAAATGAGATTTGTTTTGGAGTGGCATGCCTAAAGTGGCTAATGCAGACTTGGTTTAGGGGAGGATGGAAGGAATAAGTAAGGATTGTGTGATACGTTGCCTTTGAAGTTTATAAATTATTCAAAGAGGAGACTTAAATGCTGATACAGACTGCCATTGCATGGAAGAGAGCTCCCATCAATAAAGCTTGATTTCATACCTCTAGCTTTTAATTGGGCCCATTATGTAACCTACGGGAATGTTTCTGCCCTTAGTGGGTTATAAGCACAAGCCAAACCAAAAACTCCTTACTACAGCAAAAGGAAGGTCCCAGCAGCCAAGCACAAGCCCACAAAAAGCCAAGGCGTAGTTAGTAGCTAAGTCCACAATACGAACACTTCTTTATTTAAAAACAGCAAAAGTAACGTAAAGCGCTTTTTGTCTCACTGGTAGTGAGACTTCCTCAGACAAAGTTTCAAGTGTAAAGCAACTCATTAAATACCCTACCCAATGTCTAATTAACACTCCTTCAATGAATTCATTGAATTAATACCAACCATTTCAATGTGATAGCTTTGCAATTCAGTGTCAAACAGTACTGCAATCCTGCTGGGACCTTCCTTTTGCTGCAGTAAGGAGTTTTTGGTTTGGCTTGTGCTTTTCCCCTGTTTGTTTTTGTCCAGTATGGAGGGTTCTCCGAGCAGCACTTGCAATGGATCACCAAACCAAGTGGATGCACTAGCGAATTTAACTGCACTGGTGGGACAATTATCTAAACAGGTGGAAACGCTTGCCCTTAGATTCGACTCTATGTCTGGGGGCTCATAACTTACCCTAACATCTACGAGACAAGAAACGCAAACACTCCATCCCCCGGACTTCCCAACTAATGCACTGATGAACTTAAGCACATATGGGAGTCGATAACACTGAGGGAGTTAGAGTCAACCAAGGAACCACAGCAGAAACACGGGATCAACCCTTGGGGCTTATGGGAGCTTTGGTCTGAGATTTGGATAGCTGGCTTCAAGAAGTACCTTTATTACAACCAGCTTTGACCAGTGACCACATGGAAGCTTCAGCTGAAGGGTCTCCGGCTAATGGAGTGAATATAGGAGAGAATCTAAGACTTTTGGACAACAAAATGGTGAAATACAAAAAAAGCCAATTAGAAATAGCGTACTTTAAAGAATGTATCGGGGAGGGGATTGTCCCTAAAGGACTAAGATCATGGCAATACCCAGCTGGACTAGTCGGTGGGTCACCATTTCACAAAGATTTAATTAAACATTTTAATAGACATGGAACTGAACTTCTGGAGGTTATGATAAAACATTACCAACTGGCAGCTGACTCCTTATTAAAGGAAATTGTCCCTCTGGATGAGAGCATAAAAAAAGACACAGATTTTATGTGATACAAATATGACTATGAGAGGTGTTTTGTCAGTATTGATCAATATATGGACAAATTAAAAGCAACTAAAATGAAGAAATTAAAGAGAGACAGGGAGGCATATAATTTAGGGGTGGCTTACCCAAAACCTCCAATGTCTCAAAATACAGCAGGGGTAAGGCAACCAGAAGATGAACGGGGGCCACAGAGAAGGACAGAACAAGTGCAACCAGAAGGGCAACATAGTAATCAGGAGGCCAAAAAGGCATCCAAAAACAAATACAGCGGTAATAACAACTACCAAGACGCGAATAATCATGGTAATGCAAACTTTTGAGGCAGAGTCTCCCCCAAGTGACCTACAACCCAGTGTGGAGGCAACAGCAGTATCCCAAACAACGGAATTACCTTCCCTCAATTGTGAGGTGACGATGAATTCTCAAGGTGACTTTAAAATTTTCAATTTCTCATGCTTAACCATAGAGTCAGTGCTGGTGAACCTTCTTGCTAAAGGCCAGACATTTGTTCCTACATCTAAAGCCAACATTGTTGATTCAGTTATTGACTTGAGGTTATTTATCAGGAAAATTAATTTTAAAATTTTGTTTGGTCAAGAGAACAATGTAAATAACCCATTTTATATAACTAGCACATTTTGTCCACAAATTCACCTTACTTTGTTACAGTATGAACAAATGTGTGAATTAGACTTGTATAATTTACTTTATATTCAAAGAAGAGGTTCAGACAGGCACAATAATGCAACAAAAGTGGAATGGCAGGCACTTAGGTTTTTACAGGAAGCACAAGTTAGGGTGATGCAGCCGGATAAGGGTGGAGGGCTAGTTATAATGAATAACAATGATCATCAATCAAGAATGGAGAAAATTATACGAACAGACGCCTATAGAGAAGTGTCACGTAACGAACTGAACATGGCCTATGGGAGGATTCGGTCACCAACAGAAGAACTGTTTATAGAGGCCAGAATTGATGTAGACATTTATAATTATATTAACATGCCAGCCCCCAGAATTCTGATCCTATTTGGGATCCCCAAAATCCATAAATGCATTAATGATCCCCCAATGAGACCTTTAGTGGATGCTAGGGGAAGTATAACACACTTGTGCAAAATACATAGACTTTCAGTTGAAAAAATATGTAACGTCACAGCCACAGGTTTGTAAAGATTCCTGGTTATTTTTAGCTAACATCCAAAAGTTGAAGTTCAGACATAATCTGAACTTCTAGACAATTGACGTGAAGGATCTTTACACGTCTATCCCACATGTGGAAGGAATTGAATGGCTTAGATTGCTACTACATGAGCTAGGAGCATCTAATGATGAAATTAGTCTCTTGGCAGAAATGGTAGAACTGTTTTTATCAAACAACTACATTACATTTGGTGTAAAATTCTATGCCCAAACAACAGGCATAGCCATGGGGTCACCATGCGGGGCTAGCTTTGCTAATGTGATTATGGCATATTGGGAGAGGGAATTTGTGTTCAAGATATCTAATATTATAAATAAAATTCAATTTTATACTAGGTACCTGGACGACATTTTTATACTGATAGATGGGAAAGTGAAAGAGGCGGAAAATCTAGTGTCCTACTTTAATAATACAACTTCATTTTTAAAATTTACTTTCACATATAATGAAACTAACATTGCCTATTTGGATGTCTTATTGAGTAAGGACTTACATAAAAACAGCTACTTTGCAAACATCTATAGAAAAGATACATATTCTAATGCCTTCCTTCATTTTACTAGCTGCCACCCTTTGGTCCAAAGGAGTTCTATAGTAAAAGGACAATTAGTCAGGGCTGCCCGCATGGTGATGAGGGAAGATGATTTTTCACGAGAATGTGATAGGTTAGGAAACATGTTCTCCAAAAGAGGATATCCCACCCAACTGATCAGGGAACTAACCGAGGAGGTAAAAGGGAAAAGATCGAGAGGCCTTTACCAACCCATCCTGTTTGACATACAGGAATTAGGTCAACAGGACTCCCAAATTAGTGATAAAATCACAGAAAAAGCTTCTTTGGCTGGGATCAACCTAATCACGAAGTTCATCTTGGATGGTTATAACATCAGAGAGATCATCTACAAAAACTGGGAGATTATTAGATCAGATGCTGTATTGACCTGTAAACTGAAAGACCCCCCCCCCAAAGTAGTGTTTAGAAGGGGTAGCAACCGTAAGTGTTTATTATCAAAAAAGAAAGAAAATAGGCAAAGAATAGTAAAAGTAGGTATGACCAAATGTGGTAGATGTACATATTGTCCATACATGGACATAGGGGAAAGATTCAACATCAGAGGGGCGGATTATATGACCCCACAGAGATTTGATTGTAATACAGAAGGTGTGATTTATTTGGTGTGCTGCCAGAATTGCCCTGTTTTCTACATAGGGAAAACAGACCGGAAATTTAAGGAAAGGGTGTATGAACATCTTTACAGCACCCGAACCTTGAAATAGGACAGCGCAATTGCTAAACATACCCTAGACTGTCCTACACGTTCATTTATATTTAGAGCTATAGACTCAATTAAGGTGGATGAGATGAGAGGAGGTCCTAGTTCTTTGATGTTGGAAAAATTAGAATTAATGTGGCAAATACGGACCAGAGCCTGCCAGTACCCAGGACTAAATGAATATTATTCAATCAAATGCATATTAAAACTGAAAAGTCTAGTAAGATGACAGAGATCGATAGCTGAGGGGACACCTTTCATAGGGATTTGGGACTAGGTCCAATACATTTATTCAGCAAACATATTTATATTATTTCTTGACATTTTTGAACATTTTCTATATCACTATGGTTGAATTGCAACTGTTAATTTTTAACGTCTGTAGGAAATGTTTACTTATGTGCAGTCACATGCTTATGTGTAGTTGAAGGGGTCTTTATGTACATTTTTAACATTTTTAATATATTTGGAAGTTTAAGAGTTTTTAACATTGGCATAGGATTTTATTTTAAAGTGTGAAACACTTTAGAACACCCGACTGCTACTGGTTTAATTGACCATGCTGTTATCCAGGCTTTTGGTGTTCGTGTGGAATAGGTTACAGTGGAGCTTATTAAGTACAGTACTGTTGCTTCAAATGCAGCCTCCACTACATAGTGCTGTTACGTATACTCATAACTGACATTTAACTAGTTATGTTTCCAACTAGCCGTAAACGTTTGAAATTATACTAAATTGAATATGGATTTAATGTTTTAGTGAAGGTTTGGTAGAACCTTAGGTTTAAAGCTGATGTAGTAAAGTCTGGAATGTTGAGATTATTGACTGAAGCATTGCATTTGGAAATGTGAATGTAAACAGGATTGCAGTACTGTATGACACTGAACTGCAAAGCTATCACATTGAAATGGTTTGTATTAATTCAATGAATTAATTGAAGGAGTGTTAATTAGACATTGGGTAGGGTATTTAAGGAGTTGCTTTACACATGAAACTTTGTCTGAGGAAGTCTCACTACCAGTGAGACGAAAAGCAGTTTACGTTATTTTTGCTGTTTGCTGTTTTTAAATAACGAAGTGTTTGTATTGTGGACTTAGCTACTAACTATGCCTTAGTGGGTTATACTAGCTCAGCAGGTCATTGAGGTATAGGCGTACAATGAAATACAGCAATATAATTGTAAACATTAGCTGAATAACCTTAAGTCTGGTTTCAGCAGAGAATCAACCAAGTTGTTTCCATGCAGCAGGGTAGTGAGTCAAACACAGTAATTCTATGGCAAACTCTGCCACTGTCGTTTGTGATAGTAATTTTGCTAATTGCTACTGGATAAGGATTAATTAGTACTAGAGGCAGACTGAGTTGGTTAAAGGCAGTGTAGCCATGCTCTTTGCATTAGAGGACATGTAGGGTTACAATTTTTTTTATTTTTACAAACATGCCTTAATCAGTAAAGCAGCCAGTGGATTGTGTATACAGTATTCTTTGTGCACCATCTCCTGCTTGGATTGGTTTGTTGCTTGATGTGGTTGTTTAATGAATTATTTATTTTTGTTAAGACTACTTATTTGGGGAAGTATCTTATTCATAAGTATAACTTGCAAGTGACTTTTGCAAAGAACTGAGTCTTTTTTACATGGTGTTTCATAAGTTGTACAAAAGGTGAGAGAGTTGGAAAGCAGACGACACTTTAAAGTACTCAAAGGCATTTTGTTCTTCAGTGTGATTTGACATTACAGAAGACTACCTGTTCTAGACATGCCAATATCATCAACAGAATTTTTAGAAAGTTCTGCATACCACCTCCCACTGGTAGTTTCATTTCGCATGTGGTCAGAAAACTGGGTATGAGGGTTCAGTTAATGCCTTTGTGTGATAGGGTGTCAAATAGTGTTTTGCCATTTTAAATACTTTTGGTGTACAAAGATAGACTGTGCCTTCATAGACACCCTGTGAATTTCTGAGGACATGGACTCAGTTTATTTTTTCACACCTGTGTCTACTCCATGCCCTAATCAGAGGTTACACCAGGTATTAGACATGATAGAAAACTGAAATAACTACTTGTGTGGCAGCTCTGTATGTTTTCTTTAGTTTTTTTCTTTGAATATAAATATTATAAGGGCCTTATTTTATTCTGCTGGCATTGCATTCTACTTTCCCTTAGGCAGTCAGTGCATGCCCTAACAAGTGTGGCTATGTTTTGAGTCATTTGCTGAATGAATTTCAGTGGAAGTCATTTATCTGAAAAAGCACATTTTACCTTCTTTTAACTGCAGTTTTCTAGCCAGTGCTGTGTTTGCACGGGGACATGTAATGAGGCTGATTTTGTCAGATATCTAGAGGAGTGTGGATTTAGTAGGTTTGGCATTGTTGTACCCAAAGTCATTAATGAATGTCTTCCTTTTCTGACTGAGGTCTCTTGAACAGTGCCGAAGTGTATCAGTAAACCACTGATTAAACACTGGCTGTGGAGCTATGCATCTTCTCAATCCAGATGAAGAAATGAGCCGTATCAAATACAGACCTAAAACTATAAGACAGTGTCTGTAATATATATATATATATATATATATATAATAAACTGCTGTAGTGGTTACATTGCAAACTGTATGTCAGAATAATTACATAGTTCAAAATGGCTGAACACTGTGGCCAACAGGTGAGCAGGTACTTCATCTATGCAGTCTAATTACATATTGCCAGACAGGTGACTAGATCAAAGGTAAAAGCTATGTACTAAGAGAGGTAACAAGGTGAAATATTTTAGGCAGCAGACATGTTACAAAGGCAGATGCATGCATCAGAGCAAATTACTGCAAAATAGAACATAGCAGAAATACTTCAGTGCTAAGGCAATAACAGTTTAGGCAAGCGTTTCAGATGTTACACTGGTAAACAGAATTAGCTTCTGTCTTTGTATTTGTATAACAGCTGATCCTTCAGTCTGTAAAGTACTACCTCTGTCCCACCTAACAACACGTATGGCATTTATAAACCATCCTTTAGGAATCATATATCTGTGTTTGATTGGATAACCTGCAGCTAACACAATTTGTCAGTCTAAACTTTTTAACAATGTTTGCAAGTAAGTTTAAGCAACAGTTGAGATAACGTTCCTGTGATCCTTTATATTATTGGAATTAGATCAGATGATCTTCATATATTAACTAAATAATTGTACTTTTTATTTCTAATTCATTTGGAAATAAAGGATGCTGTAGGATATTAGTGGTTCAGGAATTACACATTCTGAACTTTCTATGCTAGATGGGTCTCATGTCACCTGTTCTGTTTTTCTCTGGTTTAAAATGAGTAGCTGTATATATAACTGACATAATAGTTACAGCATCCTTTTGTCTTGCAGTAAATTAAAAACAATCTGTTTCTGTAATATACTATACAACTTAAAGAAATCATATAATAATAAAACTTAACCAAAAATGCACACCCAACCCATAGGTGTAAAAAAACAAAAAAACAAACAAACAAAAAAAACCAAACAAACAAAAAAAAAAACACCTTGCAAAAAGACATTTAACAGGAAGCACTGAACTCACAATTTAATAAAATAATAAGATTATATAGCCCAGTTAAGTGCTTTCATCACTTTAATAATGACTTATTCAGAATCACTTATCAGTGTTAACCACCAGCTAACCAAAGAGGGAGCTTCATTCAATTTCACATAGTAGATTTGGCCTTATTCATCCAGAGTCCTGAAACTTTCCTATATGACTGTGAATTGTTGTTAGTATTGCTGAAACAACTGTAAATAAATCACCACAGATAAAGTACAAGAAATAACACATTTCTGTGAAAAATTCAGTTTATAATACACATAACAGTGCTTTTATTACAGGGCTGGTAAACTATGGAATGATTTACCTATTGGGATTGGAAAGGCACTAGTCCCTTGAGAGATTCAAGGCTGGTCTAGATAAATGTTATTTTGACAGGGTTTATGGAGTTGGCTGAATGCTAGCAAACTCTTACAAGGTCACTATAACGGCCCTGATTTTATGTTATCCTGAACTTTGAACATTGTAGAAATTAGGCCATCTGTGTTGATATGAGTTACCGCATGTGTAGGTGACAGCAAAACATGTTATACTATTTCTGCCTCTGTAGAAGTAGCAGTAATGCAGGACCTTATTTATTATAATGTTATAGTCTTGGTCTTGAATTTACTTTCTTGGAAAAAAGTTTTGTTAAGCAAATCAGAAGTTGACTATGAACCATCATATTCTGTAAGTCACTAGGCAGTATGCATCATTAAGACCATCTGAGGCTTAAGTAGTTGTTATTGGAGATTATGAGCTTAATTTCCAGAACAGTAAAGAAAGTGTTTGCTGCAATTCAACTAGTCCTTAGGGATATGGTCAGGAATAATTGATTAGACCAGCTACTGCACAGGAGGGAACTAAAAGTGGAGGGGTCTCAGTCTATATTAAAAACAACCTCACATCCAGACTAGTTAAAGTGTATGACCCACTGGAACTCATACATGTGCAGCTCACCATAAACAAGGTCTTGTACCATATCCTTGCAACTTACAAGCCCCCCTCCATGTTCCAGGAAACCCATATTACCTATCTCAATGTACTAGAGTCCCTCACCATTCTGCCTAATATGCTCTTTATGCGGAATCTCAACTACCCCTCTATAGACTAAGCATGAACCCAGCGATTCCTAAACTTTGTTAATACCAATATTCTGGAATACTTGGTCCATTCTCGTACCAGGGGTACAAACATCCTTGACCTTGTACTCATGAACATGGGGAAGCAATGTTCTTTACTCATTGTAATGTCCTCACTTATCAGATTTGACCATAAGGCATGATTGCTTGAAATAAAAATTAAATCTGGGCACCCACTGAAATCAAAAACATTTAGGAACTATTTCAAGGTTAACCTCTCTCTACTAAATGACACCTTGGCTAAATTCCAAGCACCCCTAAACCCAGTAAACACCATAACATATGCTGAGTTATTTACAAAATCCCTGTAGAACCATATTGATAGCTGTGTAGAGCGAGCTGTGCCCACATGCCCACACGTATTAAGAGTAAGACAAACTCAAAAGAAAAGACATTTTGGTGGAATCACAATATCAATTGATTAAACAACAAAATAAAAAAAATCTTGACCAAGCGTACGAGGAACAAAGCTCAAGATATTAAAAGTTCCATAATCAATCTAAACAGGCCACTAAGAGGTGTTAACGAATAATTCAAATGCTAAATTTGAAGAAAAAATAGCTCTGTAGGCAATTGCGCGGAATGTATTGCAAATGAAATCACTCACACGGAACAGGAGGCCATTGTTTACCTTTTGGCTGACAGGTTCAGCTCAAATTTCTCCCCCCACTCCCTCCTCAATATTCCAAAGGAAATACTGCATACCACAGTCCACCAACCATTACTAGGAACAGGTCATCAGTGCACTTTCCAAGGCCAAAAACACTGCATCAATGGGCCTTGATAACATCCTGGGATGCTTACTAAATAGCATGAAACATGATCCCTCTGGCCCACTTGAATCACTTTTCAACAGTTATGTTTTGTACCCAAGGAATGGAAGATGGCTACAATCATTCTCCTGCACAAAGGAGGTCCAATCACCGATTCAGATAACTACAGTCCCATAAGTCTGACCAATCTCATATGTAATGCCATGGAAAGAATCATCATGGACACGATAAATGAAGACATAGGTAACCTGCAAATGCTGGACCCATCACAGTTTGGCTTTGTTAAAGAAAGGTCATGCCTATTAAATCTGGTGGATTTCTTTGAGAGGGTAAACAATGCAATGGGTGAAGGCAAGACTGTGCATGCAGCTTACCTTGACCTGGCCAAGGCTTTCGATACAATACCCCACTCAGGCATTATAGTCAAGCTCACTTAATTAGGTATAAACCCTTTTATCACTTGCTGGATAGCCAGTCGGCTCACTAATAGGACCCAGGAGGTCACAATAGGTGAGGCCAACTCCACTATGAGACCAGTCACTAGCGGAGTCCCCCAGGGCTCATTACTGGGCCTGCTCTTTTTTAGCATCTATTTCTCTGAAGTGGAAGCAAATAATGAAGGTTTATGGCTGACTAAGTTTGCAGATGATTGCAAGCTGGGGGTTACCATTGACTATCCTGATGACACTAGCATTCTTCAAGAAGACATATCACTGACTAACAAATAGTGCCAAAGCCATGGTCTTAAACTTAATACTCAGCATCATCTTCTTTCAGCTGTTCCCGTTAGGGGTTGCCACAGCAGATCATCTGTTTCCATTTCTTCCTGTCCTCTGCATCTTGCTCTGTCACACTTAAACTCAATACTAAGAAATGCATAATTGTACTCTTTAGGAAGTCACCCATGCTGGCTAATTACCATGTTGGGAATATGCCTATAAGAGTCAACCCAGTAGTCAGGGATCTAGGTACACATGTAGAGAGTAGCCTTACCTTGACTACCACACAGTCACAGTGGTGAGGAAATAATTTTATGTTGTACAGCTTATAAATAAGGACATGGTATCTAGGTCCAAAGAGGTCATTACCCACTCATCAGACCAATCATAGAGTACATTGCTCCCTTCGGTATCTATCTGACTAGGCATATGCAGCAACACAGAGGTTCCTTACAAATAGAATACAAGGCATCAGAAACCTGACTTACATAGAGTGCCTTAAAGTCCTTTTCCTCTACTCACCTATAGATTGCTGAGGGGTGATATATGCTTGGTTTACAAGGTATCAGCAAACCCCCCACTTATAAATTTCCTGCATATTCATAAGTCAAACAGTTCCAGAATGCAAGGTCTAGGGACCTGAATTTTGTCTGTGACTTGAACATGCTGGAGAGACAGATATGTGTCCCAGAGACTGCCACTTCTATTCAACAGGCTTCCCATCCATGTGAAGCTGAGTTTTACTACCCAATTTAAGTGCAACCTAGACCAATAGATGGGGAATAGGAAATTTACACTGGGGCTGTCATCCATTTCCCTTATGGACAGACATAACATATAAATGCCTCTCCATAAATGTCCTATTTGGATACAGGACATCATTATTCTTTTGGGATAACCTGGATAGGCTTAGAAAGGCCCCCTGGGCTGTTAGCCTATTAACAGTCTCTGAATCTCTGAAGCTATATTGCTATTAGATATTCTGTAATGTATTTATTTATTTATTGATTGATTGATTGACATTTCTTGACTGGGAAAGTCCATTGGAACCCATTTTCAGTGGAGTGAAGTTTAATTATGCTGCCACTATTCAAAGCTTTATCGAAAGCAATAACTGAGTATAATTTCCCTTTTTGCTGATACATCACTAAAATAATGTCTTGCCTCAAAAGACACTAGAATGGTTTAGGTTAAATATTTGTCTTAGAGTACAAAATTAGCTGAAACTGCAATTTTCAGATTCCTGCATGATAAGTTTTATCTTGATATAAGGGCTATATCAGATATAATGTTATCTGAAATGCTACTCCTTGCCGTAAACTGAAATTCAATTAAATTAAAGTCAAGTTCTCACCTGTACAAAAGAGGGCCTAGTAGGAACAAGGAATATATTTTTTCTATATTTTTTTCTGTGTTGATTCATTAAGTTATTTTGTATTTTACTGCTGTGCCTGTTCTGTATTTCTTGCCTTAGGCGGTGGTGTGGATTTGTGTTTGTATAAATATATGGATGTTAGAAAACAAACTAGTATCCTTCATGTGTAGTAAAATTAATATTTACAGATGTTGGTGCATCCAAGTCTCTAGCTGACTAATCAAGTCATTTACCCTGTAAATTAGACACTATTATACAATGACTCCCCATTAATATTCCAAAACGTGCACGCTGATTGGTCAGAGTGCCCATTGTAAATCTGACTTATACTAATGGAAAAGGTCCGGTTGCCCGGACTTTTTCCACTAGTATAAGTCTTGATTTGTTTGTGTTTTTGGTAGCAATGGAGAACGGAGGAGCTCCATTGCTGTAATCTCGTTATGTTAAACGCTATGTTAAGCTTCGCCCTTGTGACCAAACCTCACCAACTGTGGGTAAATCCAGCATTACCCACACCCAGGCGTGAGTTATTGCTTAAATAAATGAACCTATAAACATAAATTAATGTTATTAGTAATATTGCTGTCATCACTTTTTGCTCTTCATTGTGTTGTAAGTCTGTCTTACAGTAAAGTTGTTTTATTTTCTCTTTCTCTAGCTAGCTATAATGCTAGGTAAATGGATTGAGTTTTAACAAAACCACACAAAGAGTATAACAGGGACTGATTTAATTTTTCCTAATAATAAGTTGGTAATAATCAGAAACCTGATCATAATGCACTGTATTTGCCTACTGCAACTTTTTTTCATAAGTTGCAGTAGGCAAATACAGCACATTATGATCACAAAAGTATAAAAAGTGGCTTCCACCAAAACGAGAGGGTAAAATTCTTCTTTAATAAAATGTAGTTCTTAAAAGCATTCAAAAAAGTCTCAGGCCAAAACCAGAAAAAAGCAGAAACCAGAAAAAATGGATCAGGTCTCTGATTACCACCAACTTATTATGTGTTTAAGGCATGGATGCCAAGAAATTTACAATGAGAGTGAAGCTTGAGAGGAGAGATTCTTGTGCTCTATGTTGAGAACACATAATAAGAAATATGACTAGAGAGAGTATCATAATTCTTTGTAGTGCACAGACCTTTATCTGCTTCATGCGCTACCAGTTACAGAAAAAAGTGTAGAAATGCAATGTGTTTTACTGTTTTTTAAAGTGTTTGAATGAAGGCCAGTGAAACACAACAGTGCCAAACAGACAGCAGGCAGAAGCTAGGTATCTCCTTGAAGAAGTTGTAAGACATTTTATTCTGCAACACTTTTTGTAATTTCATAGCAAAATAGCTAACAAATTTTAAAGCTGTTTTACTGTCTGCCACTATTATCTTCCAGTTGGCACTATTAGATATTAATTCTAAACACAACAACCCTATCTTAACAGTGCGTAGCAGAGCTTTAACATCAGAAAAGAGCTTAGAGCTTGTCATTCTCCCTGGATTGGAGCATGATCACAAACTCCATGTATTGCATTTTATTAGTTATGTTTATTAGTTGTAATAAAAGTCAGTACTGACACACAAAAGTATTTTTCAATTTTAAGGAAAAATATACCCGTATTTGATTTAAATGCAAGTTTATTTTAGTACTACACATTCATCATTAATCTGAAAATGGCTGCTCGGTTAAAATAGTTGAGATGGCACTGCTGGATTGACAATGGCAAGCTATTAGATGTTTCAGACTAAAATTCTGTATTGCAAGAACTGTTGAAATAGACCCAATTGAATATAGTTACCACTAGGTGTAAGCCTGGCATACACCTTATGCTATCCATTTCCACATGAGAGACATCCCTACCATGGTGTGCAGCATGAAGTAAATTGCTCAGCTGTGTAAGAAACCTTGTCCACCCATGTTAATGCACATGGCAAAAAGCTTGTATTCACCCAAATGTGTTAAAGGTGAATGCAGGGGAGTTTAACAAATAAGTAGTGATGGGTGGAGTGTATGTGTGCATGTGTGTGGCTGCATGTGTGAGTGGTGTAAGGTGTGTGTGTGTGTGTGTGTGTGTGTGTGTGTGTGTGTGTGTGTGTGTGTGTGTGTGTGTCTGTGTGTGTGTGTGTGTGTGTGTGTGTGTGTGTGTGTGTGTGTGTGTGTGTGTGTGTGCGTGTGTGTGTATGTATGTGAGTTTGTGTCTGCATGGGAAGGTGCAGCGGGGGATTAGTAAGGGGATAGGTTGGGTAGGTGTGTGTATGTATGTGTGTGTGTGTGTGTGTGTGTGTGTGTGTGTGTGTGTGTGTGTGTGTGTGTGTGTATGTATATATATATATATATATATATATATATATATATATATAAACAGTGGATATAAAAAGTGTACGCACCCCTGATAAAATGGCAGGTTTTTGTGATATAAAAAAATAAGACCACAATAAATCATTTCAAAACGTTTCCTACCTTTAATGTGACCTATAACCTGTATAATTCAATTGAAAAACAAACAAATCTGTTAGGGGAAAAAATATAAAAAATAAAAAACATACAATAAGCTGGTTGCCGCCCAGTGAGAAATGCTTCAGATGCATATCTTTGTAATATTTACCTTAAGTCTTTGAAAATTAAAAAAATGTTAAAGTAAAAGGGAAGAAAATCTTCAAATTATGCACACTTGACACAGAAAGCAGGAGCCTT
Organism: Protopterus annectens; assembly: GCF_019279795.1. Taxonomy (NCBI): domain Eukaryota; kingdom Metazoa; phylum Chordata; order Ceratodontiformes; family Protopteridae; genus Protopterus; species Protopterus annectens. Next base: position 1,296,834,860 of record NC_056728.1, on the reverse strand, counting down.
AACCTTCTACACTAATTGGGGAGTTATTATCATCAGAAGGTATTTTTGCATAAGAAGTTTGAAATTCTAATGTTTGGAAGTATTCACTGATTACAATGGTATGTGAATCACAAAGTCGGTGCACACATATAAGAGGCAATGGTAGGAGTAGTTTGTAAAATCAGGGACAGTTGAAAGGGATGGTGGTATGCCTGTCTGGGGGTTGCTTCAGGACAATCAGCACACATATATAAGAGGTAAGGGCAGAAGGACAGTTGAAAGGGATATATCTGTCTGGGGGGAGGCTTGAGGACAAAGCTGGGAGGCACCCTAGATGACACCAGGAAGAAGTTTTAAACTATTCTTTGGACTCGCATAAACAGTTATGGGTGAACAGGTGTAGCATCCCAATGTACTTTATGAACAGTAAAAAGAATAAAACTCTGATGTCTGGCATTATTGACAGACTGTAATTACCTCCAGTTTATGAGGACAGGGAAAATAGGAAGATTCACTGGGGATGTTCGGTTAACTCAGAGACAGGCAAAGAGGCATGTTGGTGTGTGTGTGTGTGTGTGTGTGTGTGTGTGTGTGTGTGTGTGTGTGTGTGTGTGTGTGTATGTATCTTTGAATGTATGCATGGTTGAGTAAATTAGTGTGTGTCTGTGCCCATGCAATGCATGGGCTACCAGTGTTGACTCCCTCAGGAAAGTGTAGATTTGCACTCAGGGTGATTCAAACTGGGATTAACGTCTCTGAATCATTTTTTCCTGCATGGCCGCATTGCAAAAACAGTCTCATCTGCAGCTTATACAGGAACTTTGCCAAACTGTCTCTGGGATTTACAATATTTCTGTCTGATACATGCTAAGTTCCCAACTCAGGTCAGTCAATTAGTATGATGGAGAGAAATTCCAAATCAGCGACTATTGAAATAAGAAAAACATCATTGGTGGCTCAATATTGTGTCTCTGACTCAGACACTGTGACACTAGTGTTCTCCCTAGCAGGTCAGTCATTACAGTAGCAAAGTCAATCCATTGCTGTCACACATACACACACTCCAACAACACACACATATCAATGTAGCCTCATTCATGACCTTTCAGATATACATACACACACACTTCACCTTTGTTAGACTTCCCTGCACCACATATACTCTCATTTGGAGGGGGTTTATTTTTTTCTTTGTTGACAAGGTTAATCCTACAAGGGGGAGACACAAGATGGTGTTTCTACTATTAAGGGAAATCTAGTCATGGCATCAGTGAATTCCCCCTACTCTTTTTAAGAGGTTCTGTGAGGTCTTTTACATCCTTACATGCTGCCAGCAACTCAAGCAGATGGGACTTCAGTTTAACATCTCATCCAAAGGGCAACAAATACAGGAGTGCAGTACCCCTAATGGTATGCTGTAATCCAATCACTTGGAGTGGGAATAGAACCTACAGCCTTCTGGTTTCTCAGCACTAAAGGCAAGTATGCTGCCTGTTGATCCATTGACACTGAATGGGTAACCACCATCTTTTGACGGAGTTCACTTTTTCATTCTAGAGTAAAATTTTACTTGTCAGAACGATTTTCTGAATCACTCTCTGTGAAGCAAATAAGGTCAGTAGACTGTTCCAAGGACAGACATAGCTGACTGACATTAGCCAGTGCCTGCCATGAGAGCACAGTCTGTGCTAGGGATCCCATGGAGGGAAAATCTCAGTGGCAGAATGATCTATCTATGAATCACAAAGGCTTAGTGTGATGCAGAAAGCTTCCAGGATAAGATTTCTGCATTATATTAAGCTCTTATGAACCCTAGGATATAACTGAATTAACACAATGAATAACTTTCTAAGTTTTTTTTTTTCTAAAAGATTCTGTCAAAAAGCATCACTGCAGTTCAAATATTCTGTTAACCAGGATATCACTTTCATTAGGGATACATAGTTACAAGTCAAATTCCATTTGTATGAGGTGGAATTCCAGAAATATATACTCTTGATTATTATTGTATTGTATATTTTAGTTATTACTGTAGACCCAGTATATTTTAATGGCATTTATAGACATGCAAAATTAAAACACATTATAAGTACAGAATAATCACTAAAGTCAGCTGGCCATACTAAAAGTAATACATTTAATTTATTTTTACACTTGTACTTATATTTTCCCAGCACCCTACTTCCAACCATCCTTTACGCCTCTCTTCATCTTTCCATACATCCTTTCCCATACATTCTCTATAGATATGAAATAGATACTTTCATATAGTTTTACTTGCTATAAATATCATGAATGTACTTCAGCTATTAACTTACTAATCATTTTACTAGGACCCAAAATACATTTTTGTCAATTTGATGATGTTCATCATGCTATACTGCTGCAGTCATCACACTTGGGTTATTCTGTCGTCAGGCAGTCCCGCAGTCGGCCGAATCCCAAAGTCCTGGTCCGGCGTCGGTTGTCGTCGCCTCTTCCCTGACGTCAGTGTGACAGGGGTATAAAAGAGACAGCCGACGCCATTTTCTTCAGTCTTTCTTGCAGCGCGGTGCCCGAAGCAGAAGCAGTTCGCAAGTGCCGGTCGGCCAGCTCCTGAAATTTTCGAATCGAGTTTCAGCCCGAAGTCTTCTCTAAAGCTACGTACCCTGTTGGGGAAACTTTTCTTGCCTCAGACCGATGTCAGAAAAAGTTAATAATTGTATTTCTTGTGGGAAGCAAATACCTCATAAGGATTTTCATTCTTATTGTATTCCTTGCCTAGGCCCAGACCATGACGTCTCTGGTTGTCGGTTTTGTGCTAGGTTCAACAAACGTACTATTAAGCGTCGGGCAGAATTCGCCCAGCATTATTTTGGCAGAAAATTTAACTATAGCATGCCGTCGGAGCAACCGACATCAGCGATGATTAAAAAACGCAAAGATAAGCACCGGCAGCCAAGGCCAAGACCAGATTCCGAGGCCTCAGCAAGGCCTGATGCCGGTTCTCCGGTTTTCAGTGAGGCACCTTCGCAGCCCCTGACTACCGCTGATTCAGAATTTCTGACGGCATCCCAAACCGAAACAGTTGGGCCTCAGGATCTGGTTCCACCTCACTCCTTGGACGCCAGCCCCGACGGGGATCCGGAAATTTTGGATAGGCCTTCAGTCTCAGAGGGTGTTTTCAAACCGGCAACTGCCTCTGCCAAGCCTCATGCTAAGCTCAAAGCCCCCTTGAAAGTTAGAAAACCGGGGCCACACACCCCCCCCACAGGCCCCTATGCCTAAAAAACAGATGCTTAAGATGGCCGAGGATTTAATTACCCTTATCAGGGGATCCCAACCCCCACCTGACAAAAGGCCTAGACTGGAGGAAGATTATCCTTCCTCTCACCAAGCATCCATTTCCTCAGGCATCTCTGACGACCAGGATTACTCCTTCCCTCCATATGAAGATTCGGATGCTGAAGAGAGCATTCCCTCTGTCTCCCCCCCTGAAGACTACTCTTTTGGGAAACTTTGCACACCATGAGGGAACACGTCCACTGGGAAGGCCAAGATTACTCTGACTCCAAGAAAAGACTCCGTGAGTTTCTTCTTCTTCCACAGCATAGACCCCTGGCAATCCCTCCTATTTTAGACATTTTGGATGATGTTTTCTCTGAATCCAGTTTAAACCCAGATTCCTTACCTCCAGCACCAGCTAAACCAGACAGATACTACCGAGTTCCTGATACTCATAAGTTTCTATACAAAAGCCCTAATGCAGACCCCAAGACCATTTCCCAGGGTCCCAAAGGGGTTAAGGCCTCTACTGCTAAGAATCCACTTACTTCTGAAAGAGATTCCAGAGCATTAGAAAGATGGGGAAAGAAAGTGTATATGTCTGCCACTTTGGCCATGAGGGCATTAAACTGCCAATTCCACATGCTAAAATACCAACAGTATTTGATTACACAGTTAAACAGAATCTGATCCCTCAGACAGATCAACTAGATTTGAAAGAGATGCAGGATTTGCTGCATGCAGCAGAACAGGTGGGGAAACATACCTTACAGTGTGGTTTTGATTCATTGGAAGCCTCATGTAGAGCAGCTGTCACAGGGTCTGTCATACGTAGGCATGCTTGGCTTAAAGAACAAGCCTTACCAGAACATGTCAAAGCAAAGTTATTGGATGCCCCATTGCAGAAAGATGTGTTATTTGGTGTCAAAGCAGAGGAAGTTTTGAAGAAAATGGAAGAAAAGGCAAAATCTATGCAAACAGTTAAAGATTTTTTACAGGTACAACCTCCTCGTTTCATTAGAAACTGGCCATCAAAAAACTGGTCCTTTCTTGCATCAGACAGACCCCAAAGAGGTAGGTACAGGCGCCCAAGGGGCAGAGGCCAGCCACAAGGTTCCTTCAGGCCTAGACAATGGCATACAGCAACTCAAAGAGGTGGAGATGAAAGATCTCAACCCTTCAGGAAACAAACACAATGACTTCCCTCTTCGCCTGCCAAGCAAAATTGCCCTGGCAGCACCTTTGGGAAGGAAACTGGCTCTATTTCCACAAAATTGGCACATCATAACAAAGGACAAATGGATTCTGGACATTATTACCCGAGGCTACAGATTTCACTTCCACACCTTACCTCGGATGAGAGGCATGCCAAATTTGTCTCCAAACCAATGGACAGAGGCTCAAATGTAAATTTCAGCTCTCATGAATATGAAAGCAATTCAAAAGGTACCTAAAAAAGAGCAAGGTCAAGGTTTTTACTCAAGACTGTTTCTAGTCCCAAGAAAGGACAAAGCCTGGAGGCCCATCTTAGACCTCTCAATTCTGAACACATACCTGGAGGTACCCAAATTCAAAATGCTCACACTACAGCAGCTCCTTCCCATGCTGGGCAAGGAGTCTTGGCTGGTAACGTTGGACCTCAAAGAGGCATACCTGCATGTCCCTATCAGACAAGATTGCAGAAGATACCTCAGATTTTTGGCAGGTACAACGCATTATCAATTCTCTGCATTGCCCTTTGGCTTATCTACTGCACCCAGAGTATTTATGAAATGCCTGGCATCAGTAATTGCATATTGAAGACAACGAGGAATACAAATTTATCCATATCTGGACGACTGCCTGGTCCAAGTGGACAGCAAGGACATTCCATTGCAGCATCTGGCTTTTGTAACACAGCTGCTCAGTTGCCTAGGGTACACAGTAAACAAAAAGAAGTCAAAACTAATACCCTCACAACAGATAATATTCCTGGGTGCCAGCTTAAATACAACGGCCCAGATGGCTTACCTCATGCCAGACAAACAAAAACAATTGACTCAATACTTCAAAAAGATAGCAACTTTTACCCAGCTCACTGCAAGGAAAATCCTGCAGGCATTGGGGTTCATGGCATCATGCATTCAACTAATCCCATATGCAAAGCTGCATATGAGAACATTACAATGGTACCTGAAAGGTGTATGGTCTCAACACAGGCACAACCTCGAAACAAATATACCTATCATTCCCTGCCTTCAAAAAGAGTTCCTATGGTGGGCTCAAGCATGTCAAACAAACAAGGGTCTTCCTTTCGTCTTACCTCCAGCAAACCAAACCATGACAACAGATTCTTAAGACTACACCTGGGGAGCACACATGGCAGGACAGTGCATACAGGGCAAATGGTCTGCAAAACAAATGCATCTTCACATCAACCAAAAGGAGATGCTAGCTGTGCAAAATGCACTAACAGCCTTCAAAGACCTCTTGCATCCAGGATAACTTTTAATAAGGACAGACAACACCACAGTTATGTGGTACATAAACAAACAGGGAGGAACACACTCCTACCCTTTATGCAGACAGGCTATGACCTTATGGAACACAGCTTTGACCTACCAAGTACAACTACAAGCACAATTCCTGCCAGGAAAGGAAAACATATTGGCAGACGAATTAAGCAGAAATATGGTAGACCCTCACGAGTGGAGACTACACCCACAAGTATTCTCAATGATAACTCAAAGATGAGGGTGTCCAGACATAGATCTATTTGCCCCCCCCCAACAATTGCCAATTACAAAAGTTCTGCACAAGGACTTATCACTCCCTAGCCTGAAAAGTGGATGCTCTATCATTCAGTTGGACAACACTGACAGTCTATGCCTTCCCTCCACTACCTTTATTGACCAAGGTATTATTGAAGGTCAGATCAGAGAAACCACAAATGATCCTCATTGCTCCGGACTGGCCACGCCAGTTCTGGTACCCATTACTAAGGAACTTGACTCACAGCCCTCCATGGATTTTGCCTCAATTCCCACTACTGTTGACTCAGAAAAACTATCAAACCCGTCACAGCCAGCTCAGAACTTTAAATTTAGCTGCATGGAGAATTCCTTAAATTATCAATCAACACTTCTCTCAAAGGACGTCCTGAATGTAATTATGGAGGCCAGGAGGCCCAGCACCAGGAAGGCTTACTCAGACAAATGGAAAAGATTTTGTGCATGGCACCAGGCTAAAGGTCAAAATCCTTGGACACCAAACATTCCTCACATACTGCAATACCTAACCGAGATGCTACACAAAGGCCTTTCCTTCTCCTCCATTAAGATCCATGCTTCAGCCATTTCAGCTCACTATAATACGGATCCCCCAATTTTCTCACACCCTTTACTTAGGCAGTTTCTCAGTGGGGCTAAGAATATAAGACCCCCCAGAAAACCACCAACACCAACTTGGGACCTGAACTTCATTTTAGAAAAGTTAACACTACCTCCTTTCGAACCAGCTTTCTCAGCAGAACTACAATACTTGTCTTGGAAAACAGCCTTGTTACTGGCTATTACCTCAGCACACAGGGTCTCAGAACTACAGGCAATTATGGCAGTGGAACCTTTCATCATTTTCCATCAGGACAGAGTCTCTTTACGAACTAACCCTACCTTCATGCCCAAGGTAGTATCCAGTGTGGCTTTGAATCAGTCCATTCATTTACCCACCTTTTATCCTAACCCACAGAATAAAGGAGAAAGGCTCCTTCACTCTTTGGACATTCACAGACAGCTACGTTACTATTTAGATAAGACAAAGATCTTCAGAAAAACTGACCAACTCTTTGTATCATATGCTGCAGGTTCACAAGGAAAGGCTATTTCAAAACAGACCATCTCTAAATGGATAGCTCATTATATCCGCTTTTGCTACTCGCACCATGGGAAGGCAGTGCCTGTCAATATTAAATCCCATTCTACCAGGGCTACTGCAACCTCAGCAGCCCTTCTCAGAGGGGTTCCAACCAAAGACATTCTGGAGGCAGCTACTTGGAGTTCAGTACACACCTTTACCAAGCACTACCACCTTCCATTATACTCAAAAACCAGAGCTGGTTTTGCCAATGCAGTTCTGCAGGGCATCCTAGCATCACCTAACCCAGTTTAGTACCAGCCACACTTCCATAGCTTTGGGATTCTACCCAAGTGTGATGACTGCAGCAGTATAGCACGATGAACATAGTACAGTTTTGTACCTACCATAAATGTAGATATTTGAGTGGTTATACTGCTGCAGTCCAGGTTACCCTCCCGCCATCCCCTCTACATACCAGGGTGTTAGTTACAACTCCATGTACATCAATCTATTGGATGCATGTCTATATGGTGTATTTGCTTACAGCTAGTACTATTGCTTATCTACTAAGGTATTGTTGCATAACTATTGTATTGCCTTCCTAGTTGGGGGCACCTGACATCTGGGGCAAGAAAAACTGAAGAAAATGGCATCGGCTGTCTCTTTTATACCCCTGTCGCACTGACGTCAGGGAAGAGGCGACGACAACTGACGCCGGACCAGGACTTTGGGATTCGTCCGACTGCGGGACCGCCTGATGGCAGGATAACCCAAGTGTGATGACTGCAGCAGTATAACCACTCGAACATCTACATTTATGGTAGGTACAAAACTGTACTTTCTCTTGTTTAAGCTTTCATAACTGCATATAAATGTGTGTTGTTTGTAGTTTCATGCTGTTAATTTCATAATTTATAAAAATATTTCTCTTTTATAAATTTAAAAGAGGGTTTCTCCTCTGGCATCTGCTGAAAATGGGTTTCTGCTTAGTCAGACTGCTCCAGTTAAATGCAAATAAAATAAATGAATGAATGACAGAATTGATTAATGAAAATACCATACTTTCTGCTACTCAGATGGTAAATATATTGGAATTTCAATAAATCTTCCCACAAAATGGAAAATCAGTGGGCCAAATTCTGAAAAGTTACTGTGAGTTGTACATGAGATGTACAATTCACATTCATTTTTTTTGTATTCAGAGGCAGCTCTACCACAGTCCTTTAGCAGAAAAGTCATGGGGTGGGTGACCTCTGGACAGCAAGGACACTACATGCGTAAATGACATTTAAAAAGATTCAAACCTTTCATCCTTCCCCACCGAGAGAGGATATCAGTCCTAAGTCCTCTGGGTCATGAACAGACTTTAAGAAGACGATGAGCATAAAAATGAAAAGTAGAAACAAATGACATTAAAAAGGACCCTCCCCACAGGAGATATCAGCGTTAACTCACTGCACTGACTGCTACGTTACATAGTATAGTCATTTTTTTAATATAATGATGATCTTTGGCATTATTTAATACCTTCAACAGGATTTACAAGAAGAGGGACAGGGCACAGCTAAACAGAAAATGAATGGTGGACATGCACCAGGATGAGAGAAAAATGGGTGGAGAAGAGAAAGGAAGGAAGAACCCAGGAAAAAAAAAAACAAATAGCTGAGTGGAAAGGAGAACCCCATGGGGGGAATGGGAAGCAGAGGAAAGGTAAAAGCAGAAGGATTTATGAAGATGAGAGAGAAAATAGTGGAAGTCATGAAGAAAGAGATGGGAAAAGATGGAAGAAGAAGAGTGTCAGACCGATGAAGATGAATGGTGCAAAGTCCTCAAAATGACATCAGAGATGCAGATAATGCACAGGATGGAATATCAGATACTAAGACTGCTCTACAAATGGTATCTCACATCAAAAAGATTTTATAAGGAGGGAAGAGAAACAAACTTAAGATGCTAGACATGGTTGATAGAAACAAAAACAGGAATGAAATATTCATAGGTTCATAGGTTCATAGGTTGGTACTAGGCTACCGGCCCTAGGGCCTATAGAAGCCTAGCCATAACAATTCCCTGGCTATTTCTTCCCACACTATTTACTTCCCTGGACCCCTGTCTAGCAGGGGGACTGACATGATCCCTGGGGTGAATTTCCTTTCTCCCATCCAATCATCAAAGTTCCTTTTGAAAAGGGCCAAAGAGTTGCTCTACTTGACATGTATGGGCAGTCTATTCCAGAGTTTGGGGAGTCTCTGGGTCAGGAACCTATCCCACCAGCATGTTTTGTTTATTGTGATGACAAGGTTTAGATCCCTGGTGCATGTGGCTCTGAGGGATTGGAATTTCTTTAAGTGCAGCATGTCCAACAGCTCTGGGTTTGACATGGCCTTGTATGTTAAGCAGAGATCGCCTCGGAGTAGACGATATGCAACAGAGTATAGCTGGAGTTTTTTAAGGCGGTCAGCATAGGGCATCTGCTTTAGGCCTGTGACTCTTTTAGTGAGGTATTTCTGCTGCCTTTCCAGTTGTTGCATATGTCTTGAGAGGTACATACCAAATGGGGCGTTGTATTCTGTAATGGGTCTAATGAGGGATGAGTACAGTGGGACAATGACCTCCTTTCTTCTGGATGAAAAGCCCTTAGTGATGAGGTGTGCCACATAGAAGGATTTCCTGACTGTTGTGGCGATGTGGTTATTGAAGGTGAGACCACTGACCACCTGTGTCCCTAAGTCTCTTATTACACTTTCGATGCTTAGTGTACTGCCACCTATGTGGTAATTCACGGGTACATGTTTTTTCCCAAAGGGGATAACTATACATTTCTTGGCATCGAGCTTGAGCCCATGGCTCTGGCACCAAGCATCTGTTTCTGTAAGGCCCTTTTGTAGAGTATCAACATTATTTGGGGATTCAATAATGGCTCCCAGCTTGCAGTCATCTGCGAACTTTGTTAGCCAGAGTCCTTTAGTGTTGGCCTGTACTTCAGAGAAGTAGATGCCAAGCAAGAGAGGTCCCAGGACTGAACCATGAGGTACTCCACTTGTCACTTGTCTGGAGCTGGATCAGGGAGCGTACTTGGGCACAAAAGAGATGGATAGAGGCCTGGAAACCTGGAAGGGGATATATGGAATGGAGAGAAAAGTTCCTAGAAAATCTACATGTGGGGTATGAGGAGTAAACAGATGGGGGTTGGCAGGAGAATGAAATATAGATAGTGTGATGAATGTCAGCAGAAAAGAAGAGAAGTGTATAATACTCAGAAACTTGAAAATAAGGGCAAGTGCCAGACAGTCAAGTTGGACAGGAGATTTCTAGACATTGAAAGAAATATAAAGCAAAAGAAAGTGAAGGATGGGAGAAAAAGTAAGGAAGAATAAAAGAAGCTGATGAGCTCTTACCAGTCAAAAGGGTGATGGAGAGGGGTTGAAAGTAGCTAGAAGCATGATGAGAAGCAGCAAACCACTGGTGTGAAATTAAACGTGCAGCATGAATAAGGACCACACAGTGTGTACTTGTGACTAGATAGGAAGAATAAGAAAAATAAACTGGACACCATCACATCTCGGGTTTCAGGACACACAAGAGTTTTTAGAGATTATTAGGAGTTTAACCCACCTTTTCACTTCTATGAGTATTCTATCTCTGATTATGAAGCTTTTAACCCAATTGTTTTCTGTATGTATACCACTACTACTTGTACACTGCATTCATGCCCTATCATGTCTATTTTGGCTAGGGTTAAGATACTGGGCCCATCCTTTGCCATATCATCCTTGGTACTCGAGTATGGAACATTTCTATCATAGCTGAAAACCGCCTTGGTTAACTCACTCCACAAAAAGGCAGGTATCATTCTGATTGATGTGTTTAACTACTTTCCCATCTCAAATCTTTCAGGCTCTTAAGCATTTAGTGCAGCCAAAACCAGAAACATACTTGATAGATAATAACATCAGTGATCCCTTCAAGTCCAGGTTTTTAAGCCAGATATGGTACTGAGACAGTCCTCACTAGGTCTTTAATGAGCCCGTTATGGTGATGGATCAACATTTTTACTCTAACCTGGATACAGTAAAGCTATCTTCAGCATTTGAGATGGTGGATCTTTCCATCTTGCCTAACTGATCAAGCACTACAGTGGCTCAATTCAGTTGTCCCGGACAGCATGCTTTTTATTTGTCTGGATGAAACCTGAGAACTAGTTTTGAAATTAATTCCTAAGTTTCCTACCCTCTGAACTGTGATATCATATGGGGTGTATACTCAATTCCCTATTGTTCACAGTAAGATAGACATAGATATAGATATAAAGATATAGATACATATTGCATAATGAGATCATTCAGCTGAGAAGGTTGTAGTACCATTGCCTTGCAGATGATCTGCAGCTGTTTCTCTTGTTTTCCGAAGAGTCTGTGCAGGAAGTTAACTACTTAGCTAAGAACTTGGAATGCATCCTGTCATGGATGGCCAAGAACTGGTTGGAGCTCAACACCTCCAAGATGTTGCCATGGGTCATATTTGCCATGTTTAGGGTTACATAAATGCCAGGCTTGTCTCCTAATAATCTTCTGTAGTGGATACAAGTTGAAGTCATGCCCAAGGTGCATGATTTAGGGCTAATAATTGACAAGAAGATTATTTTTAACAACTAGATCTCAGCTATTGTTAAATCCATCTTTTTCCATCTTAGGAACTTAACCATTATCACATATGTCATTTAACCATTATCACATATGTTATTTTTCCTTCTCTCTACTGTAGTCCATACTCTAGTCTCGTCCCATTTTGATTGACTGGGGCTTCCAGGCACTGACATTGACTATCAGCATGTACAGCAAATTTCTTCAGTCTGGCTACTTACTTGGAGTTCCTAGAAACTACCACATTACTCCAGTTCTGTAGAGACTAGCTGCCTATAAGGAAATGTACCACATACAAAATTATTGTTCTAGGATTTTCAGTCCAACATGCCATCTGTTCTCCCTGCCTGGAGATCCTGTTGAACTAGTATCAACTAACTACATCTCTGTGCTTTGCCTCCTAGGGGCTTCTAGCAGTTCCAGTATTGTGCCTGGGGTCTCCCGAGGCATGAGAATTTGAATAACTGGGACACCATCACTTGAACCTGCTTTCTAGTTGGCTGAGAGAGTCTTGAACATTGGGTGACTTTAAGATCCTCTTAAATCTCGATTATTTGAACTAGAATTTGATTAGCTTGGCTCTTTGCTGACCATTTTAAAACTGCCAGTAAAGTAGCTTGTTACTTTTATGTCAAACACATTTTTTAACTTTATCTTATTTTATCATGTGTTATATATATTTTTTGTTTGTTACTTTTATTTGCATTGTTGCTTGTATTTAGCTGAAGTTGAAGTTAATGAAATAAATGTGGTAAAGCATATGCAAATATTTACAAATGTTAAGTAACAGTAGGAATTGTTTTAAAGATTTAAGACATACACACTATAACACTGAATTCTGAAACTTTAAGAGCTTAAAGCAGATAATGAAATTATTACCAGTGAGAACTTTTAAAGTTCATTAGTTAGGTGCAAGGTGTTGATGAAAAATATATATATTTTTTTGGATGACTGCATGAAAGTTTACTTTTTTTAATTACTGGATGATGTACTGCCGGAAATATGCAACAAACTGTAATATAGAAGTTGGAAGTGGGGTAATTTGAAGGAGGCAGTGGATGGAGTGCTGGATTAAGAAAGAGAAGATAGTACTGAGACAGGACAGAAGAAGAGAGAGGAGTTGCAGGGAGTGTGTCAGTTAAAGAGAAAATATATGCAGTAGTGGCAGCTGAAGCAGTAATTGGAAAAGACACTGTATCAAATGAAAGACTTACACAGTGGGGAGGAAACCACTTGTAAGGCTAGAGTCAAAAGTGAATGGTTCGTTCCTTGTAGAAAAAGGATATTTGGGGCAATGTTGTTGTTACCGTTAGGAATAAGGGCTACAGACATAGGCACTTTTATCTTGTTGAGTAAGGAGCCTTTTTGTGACATTACTTTTGAAAACTTTAAGGGACTGGAGAAGTATTTGTGGGCATGCAAAAAAGAACTGCTATCCCTGGAATAATTATGCTTTTTTCAACATGACACTTTTTATAACAAAGAATCCAGTCTGATGATGTTGAACATAAAGAACATAAAGAACAGGAAAATTACTTAAAACTGTTTGTAAAATGGTAAATTGTGTAAAAAGGCTAAAGATGAAAGAGGGGTGTAGACTCTGGAATGAAAGAAATGGTGTCTTTACAAAGGAAATGGAGAACTAAAGCACATAGAAAGTGCAGTTGTCATTGCTGGTTGTAGGGGGTGCTAAAATGTTAGGGACAGCCACATACATGTTTTCTTGTGTGGGCCCAAATAATTTTTGATTAGTGAACGTGAGAAAAGGACCTGCTCACAATGTGGGGATAACATTTTATGGATGAATGTTACAAATGCTAATACAAGAACATTCTTGGATGGGGGAAAGGTTAGAATGAAATGTCACTGTAAATGATGATGTAGATGTTGAAAATGAAAAGTATGTTAAACTAAATTATGAATTGTTAATGATGATAATGATGAATCAAAAATGTTGTTTAATGAAAGGGAGGAGGGTGAAAGTAAGAAAATAATGACTTTCTACAAGAGAAAGCTGAGAATGAAGGAGTTAACAAATGTATTACAAAATAGGTACAGTAAATTTCAAACTGAGGAAGGTGATGAAGAAGAAGAATTGAACTGGCAGCAAGTGAAGGTAAGACATTCTATAGGAAAATGTGTTAGAGACAGGAAAAGGAAAGTCAGATGTTAGCCTTTGGAGAAAGTAAAAAGGGAGTGGATAAATTAAAAGTAGTATTTCTAAATGTAAGCAGTGTTATGATATATGAGAGTAAAAGTAGATATAATTTGTTTATCAAATATAAGGTTATTAGATTGGAAAAATGAGACATGATGAACTATTTTGAAATTGTATATATAGGTTCATAAGTGTTTATTAGGCTAATGACCACAAGGGCCTTTTTAAGCCTAGCCATGCATCCCAAATCTCTGACGAGTTCTGATACCCTTGATAAATGTAAGCAATGGCCTGGGAGATGAACCATTTACAGGTTACCTGTTTGCATTAGAGACGTAACTGCCACACCAGGGATGAATTTCCAGTTTTCCATCCAATTGCCCAAGTTACATTTGAATTGGATTAGGGAGGAACTCTGCTTCACATGGATGGGGAGCCTGTTCCATAGACGGGGAAGTCTCTGGTTTACATACATATTGCTCCAGCAGGTCCTATTTATATCACAGGCTAGGTTTAAATATTTAGAATGGGTAATTCTGGTACTGTTTGTTTTGTGGATATGCAAGAGGTCCATCAGAGTGGGGTCTGACAATGCCCTGTATGCTAGGCATAGATTTCCCCTCAAAAGCCTGTAGGAGACAGAATACAGGGATAGGTCCTTGAGGTAGTCTGCATAGGATATATTACTTATGCCCTGTATTCTTTTAATGAGGAACCTCTGTAGACATTCCAGTTGTTGGATATGCCTGTTTAGGTACATACGAAAGGAAGCATTGTACTCAATGATAGGTCTGATGAATGCTGAATACAGTGGAACAATGACTTCCTTGGATTTTGATGCCATACCTTTGTTTATAAGTTACGCACCATAGAATGATTTCCTCACCACTCTAGACACATGATGATCAAAGGCTAGATTACTATCTATGTGTGTCCCTAAGTCTCTGACTACTGGGTCAACTCTAAGTGAAGTGTTGCCAATATGATAGTTACCAGGGATGGATGACTTCCCAAAGGATACTATTATGCATTTCTTGGCATTTAGTTTTAGTCCATGACTCTGACACCAGTTGCTTGTCTGTGTCAGCTCCTCCTGGAGAACATTTGTATCAGTGTGAGATTCAATGACAGCTCCTAATTTGCAATCATCTGCAAATTTAGTCAGCCAGAGACCAATGACATTGGCCTTGACTTCTGAGAAGTAAATGCCAAAAAGGAGCGGTCCAAGGACTGATCCCTGAGGGACTCCACTTGTGACTGGCCTCTTTGTAGAGGTGGACTCCCCAAGTCAAACTTCCTGGGTCCTGTTTGTGAGCAAGTTGGTTTTCCACTGGGTGACATATGGGTTTGTACCTAACCTCTTGAGTTTGTCAACAATGCCCGAGTGGGGTATTATGTCAACTGCCTTGGCCAGGTCAAGGAAGGCAGTGTGAAAGATTTTGCCCTCATCCATTGCTTTGGTGACCTTCTCAAAGAAATCCACCAGGTTGAGTAGGCATGATCTGCCCTTTACAAAACCAAACAGGGTTGGGTCCAGTGCATACCTCCCAACCGTGCCAAATTACTTGTTTTTTACCGAGTTTTGGGGTACAAATGAAGGAGTGCCATGATTCCCGAGTGGCACCCCTTCATTTCACATTTTTTTCTTTTGTTTTTAATTTTTGATCTGTTAGAGCTGACATCATCATGTAAGTGATGGTTTCAGCTGTGTCAGGGCTACCAGCCTTTCAGAATTGAGCTCAAGTAGCTCACGCATTTCTGGCTGGCCTGGCTGCTCAAATGTGAGTAGTGGGAACAGCAACAAACAGTTGCTGTTACAGGATCTTTATCGACAAACGGTTGCTGTTACAGGATCTTTATCAAGCAGGAACAAATTGCTGGTTGCTGTCTTTATCAGTGGAATGAAGACTGTGGGAATGGCAATTGGAATGAAGACTTCAAGTAAAGAAACCAATCTGTATCTTTATCAAGGGAATGAAGAAAACTCACTTTCAGAGAGAGAGTGTGTATGTGTGTGTGTGTAAATGACCCTCATTTATTACACCTGGTGGCTAGAGGTACTCAGGCTCAAACCCTGTACCTTGGGTACAGTGTAAGAAGAGCCTAAAGTTCCAAACTTTGCCCAGTTTTTTTGTGCTAATAGGTTGAGAGCTGTGATGAGAAATGAATTCACTAAATAGTAGCCATTAAGTTTTAGTCTTCCTATTTTTCAGGAAGATGCTGATTTGGCATAGTAGTATTGTTGCTCTGACTGTAGTGCATAGGGTCCTTGGTTCAAGACTTGCTAGTGAAATGCATGGTGGTAACATAACATTTGATTTTAGCAACTTTACAAAATTATACAAGCAACATTTAAAATGTGTCCCTGCAAAGTCCCAAGCCACCACCACTTGTGAACTTTGTCCGGGTTTTTTGTGATACGAGTTGAGAGCTATGGTGAGAAGCAAGGCCTGAATTTATATTCCCCCATTATTAGCTTTGTCCAAGTTATTTTGTGCTAAGAGGTTGAGTGCTATGGTGAGAAGTGAGAAATGAATTCACTAAATGATAGCCATTAAGTTTCAGTCTTCCTATTTTTCAGGAAGCTGTTGATTTGGCATAGTGGTATGTTGCTCTGACTGTAGTGCATAGGGTCCTGGGTTCAAGACTTGCCAGTGAAATGCATGGTGGTAACACATTTTATTCTAGCAACTTTACAAAATTATACAAGCAATGTTAAAAATGTGTCCCTGGTTTTTGACCTTTTGTTCCCCACCCCCAAAAAAACTTAAATTGAAAATAATTGCAAGAAGCTGTGCAAGATGCCTATGACTTACACTACTGTCATTCTATTTATAGTGTGGGTGTGGAAGTAGAATTTTATGATGGAAATATTCTGAACTGGACAGTTTTGTCATTATTGGTTCATGCATTTTGTTTCGTTGCCTACGGTACAGCCTACTGGAAAAATGTTCAAACAATAAATTTAAAATGTGCTCTGTCTAATAAGTGGGTTATATTATACAAGGTCACCAGGAATATAATATAATAAAGTCAGGAAGGTGTATCAAAGAAAAGAACACATGTATGTTTCTTGTTTTGTGTGCAAGGGGCCAATGATTTGAAAACAGCCCAAAGGTCATCTTTATCCACCACTGGCCAGATGCATTTTCTTTAGATGTGGTGTGGGTTTCAATGCTGTTTCAATGAATGTGAGGTTCAAGGGCAGAGAAGTTTTAATGCCAAGTCTATTTTCATTGTGAGACAGTATTTCTTTGTTTACCAGATGTCTATTAGTGTTTGTGCATTGTTGTGCTGTAAAATGTAAAAATAAAATTCAAAATCATTTTAGAAGTAAAGCAGTAAGTGTTTGTGGTAAATGGGGCAAAATTGCCAAGTAATGTTACATTGGAATGGCTGCAGGGGGACTCTGTTGCCATATTTTGGTTGTCTGTTCTTCAGTTTGCATTTGAAAGTTGGTATCCCACAATTCCATTGGAGTGGGTTGGGTTATGTAATTATGCATGCAAATTAGATGTTAATCAGCGTACAGATTTGTACCTATTTTTCATGGGCCTTGTCCAGATTTGTGATGTTTTCAGGTTGAGAGGTATGGTCCAGTGTCTGGAGGTTTACTATATCTCTGTTGATCATCTCCATGATAATTATTTCCATGGCTTTACATATAAGACTAATGAGACTTATGGGTATGTAGTTTCTAGGGTCTGTAGATGGCCCACCTTTGTGCAGAGGGTTGACTGTTGCCTTTCTCCATTCATGAGGCATGAAGCCTGTTTGGAGGCTGCAGTTAAACAGTAATTCCAGAGGCCCTGATAGGTCATGTTTCATGCTACTTAGAAGGCATCCTGGGATATTGTCTGGGCCCATTGATGCAGTGTTCTTGGTCTTAGAGAGAGCATTAAGGACCTGTTCCCTAGTGATAATAGAGGAAGTTATATTTGATTTGATCTTTCCTGAGGGAAGGTTGAGTGGGAGAGAGAGTAAAGTTGGAGCTGACTTTATCAGCCAGGAGGTTTTCTATATTTTCTGGCTCAGTATAGGTGGCTCCATTTACAATAAGCTCTGCACACAATTGTGTATTGCCTTTGAGGTTATGGACATAGCTAAAAAATGCTTTGTGGTTGTCCTTGGCCTGAGAGGCCAAACTTACCTCATATTTGGCTTTGGTAGACTTTATTTGTCCTCTGAGTTGTTTGTTTAATTTAATTAGAGTGCTTTTATCCTGCGGGGTGCTGCACATCCTAAAATTTGCCATGATTTTCTTCCTCCTGTTATACTCCTCAGTATATGTGGGTGTATATGTCTGCTCTGAATTGTGCGTGATGGATGCAGCATGTGTACTACTGACAACCTTATTGATATTAGGAGTAGTTTTATGTGGAATCTTTGCCTCCAGTGACGTTCTGTAAATACATCTCTCACATACCATATCAGTTTGTTTGAGAATTAACTGGTTGTCGGTAAACATGAGGCAGTTTCTACATTGCAGGCCAGCATGTGCAGTTTGTAAATTCTTTTATTAAAGTATGGATGTCTACAAGGCATATAATGCCACAAAATATAACAAATCAAACCGGTTTCGGCTATGCAGCCTTCATCAGTGATAAAGCGTTAAACATCCACAAAGTCTCATTACTATTTATAGATACCACCAACCAATAAGAATATGGTATAGTCCAACCCTAAGGCCGGTTTCTCTTAGTAATGTATATCATGAAACAAAGAGTGTCATCACCATCTGAATATTACAATCAAAAATAATTGAATATATATTATAACCATAAGGTAAATAAATAACATGAATAATGAACAACATAAAATAAGTCCCTGTCAATGATGTACTAACTTATAAACCTGTAAAGTGTACACATGAACTACTATATAGACAAACTGTTATGAAAGGAACTGAAGACCTATTCCCACTTATATAAACAAGTATTGTTTTGAATATTCAAAGTTGACATATGATAGCATATAAAAAACTAATCACAAAGGCAATAGTTTGCCAATATATAACTAATGTCTTACGCAGACCCATGATTACCTATTATACAATAATATATACCATGAACAAAATTTAAATATATCTAGTCCAATGGTTATGAAACCAAAAGAAATTTTTGTCTCATAATTATGAGAAACCATAATCATGTTCATATCTATTTCAATGTTAACACATATGCTATGTTCAGAACCATCATATCATATATATCAGATGAATGTTGAATTTATAAGTGATCATTCAAGCCAGGGGAAAATAAAGCACCAAGATGAATAATCCAATATTTTTCCTTGTGGTTCAAAATACTGTGCCACCCTTGTTGGTTACTTCTGTCTCCTGTTATTTTGTCTATGATCATAAACATAAATTTGGCATTATGATGTTTAAGTGTGTGTCTGTACAAAGCATTGGGTTTCCTTTTTATTTTTTATGTCACTTTTGTGTTCACCCATCCTAATTCTGAGTGATCGTGATGTTTGTCCAACATAAAATGCTGAGCATTGACACGTTGCCAAATAGATAATCCAGGTACTGCTACAGTTCCCAAAAACTCTAAGATCATAGACCCTGCTTGTACTGGTACTAGTAAACTGTTTTAATTTACTGACTTGATTACAGGATGCACAGTGACCACATGGAAATGTTCCCACAAGTTCATCCCCAGATATTGTCAACTGTTTGTGAATGGCACCTCCACTTTCCTTATGCTTATAGTGTGAAAACATGGCTCTTAAATTCTTGCCCCGTCAATATGAAAATTGGCATTTCGGGCCCAAAATATTTATTAAATGGTCATTTGCTAGAAAAATATTCCAGTTGGAATCAAGAATGTTTCTGATAACATTATGGTGTCTACCAAATGTGGTGACAAACCTTAATGGAGACTCTACACCTAACGGTTGACATTTTTTATATTCCAATAGTTTATTTCTATCTTGGTTGTCAGACCACATACTAGCTGATATTATATCTGATTGGTGATAACCTCTATCTAGAAATCTATTCTGTAGATCCTGTTTAGCTCTCCCAAAGTCTGTCTGGGATGAACAAATGCCTTTAATTCTCAAAAATTGGGACTTTGGTATGTTGCGGATGGTGTGGCGTGGATGCATACTAGATGCACATAATAAGATGTTGTATTGTGGATATTTTCTGTATGTTTTAGCACTCAAAGTATGGTCATTATTCCTGTACACCGTAACATCCAGAAAATCAATAGTATTGAGATCATATGTAATAGTAAATACTATGCCCCAAATGTTACTATTCAAATATTCCACAAATTCCTGCAAGTACACAGAATCCGCACGCCACACCATCCAACAATCATCAAGGTATCTATGCCAGATATCCATTTCCACCATGTATATATTGTGCAGTGGGTTGTATATCATGCACTCTTCAAGGTACGCCATAAATAGATCTGCATATATGGGGGCAAAAGATGCCCCCATGGCAGTACCTTGAAGTTGCCAATAACACTCCCCTTGAAAATATAAAACATTCTTGTTGAGCACATGTTCAGCCATACAGACAAGCCAAGTGTTGAGTCCTGGTGGATATAAATTAGAGTGTTCTAACCAGTAATGTAATGCCTGTAACCCTGCCCAGTGGGGTATGCTCGTATATAAGGACTTAACATCTAAGGTACACATCAACCAGTGTGGTTCCAGTTGTGTGTCATGTATAATTTGCAGGAACTGTGTAGTATCCTGTAACCTGGCCCTAACCTTTGTTAATAGTGGCTTAAGATGTTGCGTCAAGAACATAGATAATGATTCTGTGAGAGAGCCAATGCCTGATGCTATTGGTTTCCAGGTGGCTTAGAAATGGATTTATGAATTTTGGGAAGCAGATACAGAATTTGTTTTTGGGGGTCCATCACAGTTAGATGTTGAACTGTATTGGCAGTGATGATACCTTCTTCCTCCGCCAAATTCAGAAATGTATCTATTTCTTTTTTGAAGTTGGGAGTAGGATCAATAGACTTTTGCATATAACATTTAGTATCTGATAACTGTTCCAAACCCTCGTTTAAATAGTAGTTCATGTTTAAAACCACAACCGTCCCTCCTTTATCTGATGGTAGTATAGCTATGTTACGATTATTCCACAGTTCTTCTAGGGCCATTTTCTCCAATGCAGAGATATTTCCACCCATAATTTGTGATTCAAAATGTGGAAAATGCAAATCCCTTAATACTGATTGTTGAAAAATAGAGACGTGTTTATTCATGGGGGGTTTGAATTGTGATTTGCGGAATTTGAAGTCTGTTGATCTTTGAGAGGTTTGTACAGTTTGATCTAAAAAGAATAACTTGAGATTAAGATTTCGACAAAAATTAATGACATCAGACAATGTTATACTCATTACAAAAAAAGCTTGGTACAAAACCAAGACCTTTATTAAGCAACTTTTCTTGTTCAGTTGTTAAGATAACATCTGACAAATTTAACACATTTTTATATTCCTGATCAGTTGTCTTAGTAATGTTTCTATCACTCCCTCCACAGAATCTATTCTGCTTCCCATGTTTATGTTTGTGGCCACCCCGCCGCCTTTTTCCACTTCTAAAGGGAGTGCTGAGTTGGACCTTTTTCACATTGGTGACTCCTGGGGCTGAGCACCTTCACTGTCTGTGTAGGAGGATTCATTCCCTGATGTACTTGTCAGGAATTTGTCATTGTTTTTAAGAATAGACCTAGGTCTCTTTCTGGTTTTGCCCCTTACTGTTCCCTGACTTATATCCATAAATCGAACAGATCTATGCGTTTCAAAAGGACACCCCCTTTGGTAATCTGCGATGTCCCTGTTAAACTTTTTGATTTTTCTATCTTTTGTTTGTTTCTGAAAGTTTGCCAAATCCTTGGACAGCTTATTAATTAAACCTTCATATATAGAGAGTGATTCATATTTTTTACATTCTTCGCAAACAGATTTAACTTCCAATAGGTTTGTATCAATCATTCTTTCATAATAAGAGGAAAGAATTGTAACAAACATCATAGATGCTTGTTGTAATGCCATATTCCATTCAGCGGTTAGTCTCTCTTCAGATCTGCTAACCAATGGCTGTAGACGTATTCTGATACCCCTAGGGGCCATATCTTTATTAATATATGCACAAAAAAGTTTGAGATGCCAAATATTGGCTCTGAGGTTTTTGAGCCCCTTACTTAGATTTTGGAAAGCCAGTTTACATCCCTCTGATGGATTGTTAATTAGATTGTTTGGATCATTACCTGAGATGTGGTCTATACCAAAGACTCCTATGTCATCTCGATCGGCACATGATCCTTGTAAAATTTGTTCCAAATCCATGGTTAAAGGGGCACTTCCTAGACCTTAAGTATTTATAATCAATTTATTGGGCAAAAAAATGTATATGGGGCAAAAAAAGTTATATAAAATAAATTAAGTTGTCCATAAGTTTGGTAACTAATGTTGTTTCTTCCAATAATATACCAATGTAAAACAGGGCAATACACAAAAACCTAGGGTTGATTAGTAAAGTAGAACAATTGTCAGACTTGCAGCAAGGGAACAAAACCAGAAAGAAAACCAACCCACACTGACTGCACCTAAATGCATTATTTGTATAGAGTGTTCATCAACAGTAGTGATACACAATTATCAACAATTGAAGTGTTAGATCAACTTCCAAGTTGTCAGCAGTGTACGAAACTGGAAGGAGAACCAGCCCACACTATTTACAACTGTTTAGGACCCTTATATCCATATGAGAAAGAACTACCCATAATACACACATAACAATAAAATTGTCAAATTTGGTAACTAATGTTGTTTCTTCCAATAATTGAAAGTATCAATGTAAAACAGGGCAATACACAAAAACCTAGGGTTGATTAATAAAGTTATACAATTGTCAATCTGGCAGCAAAAGAACAAAACCAGAAAGAAAACCAACCCACACTAACTGCACCTAGATGCAATATTTGTATATAGTGTTCGTCAACAGTAGTGATACACAATTATCAACCATTGAAGTGTTAGGTCAACTTCCAAATCGTCAGCAATGTATGAAACCGGAAGGAGAACCAGCCCACACTATTTCCAACTGTTTAGGACACTTATATCAGTATGAGAAAGCTACCCATAATACACAAATAACACTAAAATTGTCATATACGCTCACGATTATAAATCTGAGATTCGTTGACTCCAAATTAATAACATTCAAGTATCTATCTTCTTAATAACAAATATAACCTAATCAGATGATAAACTAACAATAGATGCAATGATGAATATTCCCATGTATATACACCTGTATATATGTATTTATAAGGCAAAAGCCCAAAAAAGAGAAAAATTAGAAAAAAAATAATAACGCCAGGTAGATATCCAATAATAACTTTCTTCCTAGTTGTGTTATCTGCTCTGTGCTAGGACTCAAATATCCTTATGATAGATTTCCAGATTAAATAAATAGGCAAAAATATTTTATATTTCGTAAATATAACCAAGTTGTTACTAATATAAATATGGCAACCTCGTTTAATTATGGATATACATATCCTGCCCCATATTCCAACAAGGTTATATTGCCAAGTATCCTAACATCAGATGCTATTCAAAACATAAACACAATAATACTGGTGATATAGTAATGTGTCCACACAAAAGTATTATTAACAATTCACATATACTTCACATACCCCATATAACGGGTATATTTTTAAGTGAAATTGTTAGTTTTCATACACATTACAGAAATAATTCCAAATAATATTTGCAAACAAATAGTAAACTGTGTTCCCCTTAATCATATATGGTACAATTTTATATGTCTGCCATGTCAAACTATTGGTCTAATAAGTCTATAAATACAATAGACCTATATCAAATTCACAAGTAGTCTAATATATATGTATCAAGTGTAAAAGGGGAACACAATAGTTATTTCCTGGGTATATATATGAAAATACATATACAAAGATATCACGGTAATGCCAGAATGAATATTCTCATTGTGCACAGCTAGAGCACATGAAGATGGTAACTCGACCACTGTATTAAATGTGATATATCTTAGGGTAAATATTCCCAAACATTCAAATTATGCAACATAGGTATTACCTCTTAACTAAATAGTTAGTATGATTGTTGTGCCCTAAAAATATCTGATCATGTCTGACCATAAGCATTTAAACAAATCCCTCATAGTGTATTATGAATGTTCAGAACATATACATATCCCAATAATCACAGGTTGTAACTCCCACCGTAAACAAAACAATATCGTACAAAATGAAGATACAAACAACTGTTATGTAATTATAGAAAATAGCCAAACTAGAAAAAACAACAAAACTGTTTTAATGAATTCATATACCATAAGAGAATGAATAACAGTTTTCTATGTTGTTATAAGCCCCTTGGTATATCTTATGTTGATTAAAGTATCCCCACCAGCACAATACCTGATACAAATGACCTTCAAAACTCATGGTAATAAAGACATAAACTGTTACTAATAATATAATGTCCATTCTTCTCAGAAGTCCACTCCATACATACCGGAACTGTAATTAGAGTCTATGCACTGTTCCAAATGTATAGTTTATAGAAGAAACAAGTATACCAAAAAATATAGTCACCAAATGTCTAAATATGTCCACAACAATTTTTTTTTGGTTTCATAACCATTGGACTAGATATATTTAAATTTTGTTCATGGTATATATTATTGTATAATAGGTAATCATGGGTCTGCGTAAGACATTAGTTATATATTGGCAAACTATTGCCTTTGTGATTAGTTTTTTATATGCTATCATATGTCAACTTTGAATATTCAAAACAATACTTGTTTATATAAGTGGGAATAGGTCTTCAGTTCCTTTCATAACAGTTTGTCTATATAGTAGTTCATGTGTACACTTTACAGGTTTATAAGTTAGTACATCATTGACAGGGACTTATTTTATGTTGTTCATTATTCATGTTATTTATTTACCTTATGGTTATAATATATATATTCAATTATTTTTGATTGTAATATTCAGATGGTGATGACACTCTGTTTCATGATATACATTACTAAGAGAAACTGGCCTTAGGGTTGCACTATACCATATTCTTATTGGTTGGTGGTATCTATAAATAGTAATGAGACTTTGTGGATGTTTAACGCTTTATCACTGATGAAGGCTGCATAGCTGAAACCGGTTTGATTTGTTATATTTTGTGGCATTATATGCCTTATAGACATCCATTCTTTAATAAAAGAATTTACAAGCTGCACATGATGGCCTCTGGTGTTTTATGAGTTAATGGTTTGGCCGAGCATACCCTACTTGCAAAGCATTTGGTTTTTTACAGTTTCTACATTGCCTCAGGATGCCCATATCCACCAAGCCAGTAACAGATACAGTAGGAAAGTTCATATCCAAGGCAACAGACCCTTTTTTATTGATTAGACTGTTGGAGTGAGAATATCAATCATTGTCAGGAGTATCTGGTTTGCAACTATGTGGACAGTGCTTGTCACTGCAAACTAGTTGTCCTGTGTGCAACTAGATATTGGAAAAATTTCAATTGTGCTTTTACAGAAAAAAATGTCACTCAGGGTGTTTGAGTCTGTACAGAGCACTGCCAAACACTTGAGGGGAAACTAATATGTAGACACTGAAAATTTAAGGATGAAGTATTTAGACAGATATTTTGAAGTTAGAAAGAAACCAAGCAGTACTTACTGAAAACAAAGAATTAGCTTGTCAAGAATGATGAAAAGAGGGGAGTCACATGAATGGCTACTGCCTGGCTACTACTAATGCTGGTCTCACCATGACTTCACTCTGCTGGGATACAATACTCCTTTGCTTCTTCTTTCACCAGAAGCAAAATGTTAGCACCAATTCCAAGAAGAGAAGTAGCCCACAGCCTGTTTGATGATCCACAGTCTTGTCCCAGATGATGTAAGGGTCTGTAGGTTGTAGCCATTTTCTGGTAGATGCCTCGAATAGCAACCAGACCAATCAGGTACATTAAGCACTGACACTCACTCTCCAACCAGAAAGAGTCATATATGTATATATATATATATATATATATATATATATATATATATATATATATATATATATATACACACACACACACACACACACACACACACACACACACACACACACACATATATATGTGTGTGTGTGTGTGTGTGTGTGTGTGTGTGTGTGTGTGTGTGTATATATATATATATATATATATATATTATAAGTTTAGAATGTGGATATGGAACAATGCTCATAAGTAGCAAATATGTTTAAACATTCCAAAAAAGGATGGATCATGTTATAGTAAAAGTGGGCAGAGTATCAGTGGTGGATATTAGGCTGATAGTGATAATTACTTATACAGATATTTAAAAAAACAAGAAGAGTTGTTTGTGCTGTTGCAAATATATGTGATTGTATCTATGGATGAGACAGTCCCTTGGATTCATTAAAGACTACAGTAAGTGTACACTAAGTGTACACCATCCTGAGTGAACAGACAACACAAGCATAACTCAGTCTTCCTTCCTCCTAATTTTAGTTTTCCTACTGATATTCTTGCAATCTTAAATATCAAAGGGGATTCATTAAGGTTACCACAAAGTGCAGACTACATTTATTTATTTATTTTTATTTATTTATTTCAGTTTGATTACCGGGGAAGTCCACTGGGCTACGAGGTACCCATTTTCAGTGGAGGCCCGGGGAGAAAAGCTCCAAAGGCAGTACAATCAAGGTTACAAATGAAAGATAAAAATATAATAGAGGTACAATAGAAGTGTCTCATATTAATTATACATAGTAAGAACAGTGCAACAAACTAAAATAACGTTTTAAAGTTCTAAAAATGTTCTAAAAACAATCTAAAAGATTCTAAAGAAAAAATGTTCTAAAAATGATCTAGAATTTTTTTTTTTTTTTTTTTTTTTTTTTTGTGCAATGTTTTCCTCTGTACAGTCAACTGAGAGGTAGCTTAGACATTTTGGGAGTTAGAAATGAAATCAGAGAGCAGATATGAGAGAGGGTAATTTATGTAGGGTGAAAGCAAGAACATTTCCATTTGGATGATAGGTATGAGTGGAGTTGGGTCTTGAAAAATTCCGTGTTAGGTATAGTCCTAAGTGAAGGAGGCAGAGAGTTCCATTTTTTGCCAAGAGAGTAGGATAGTAGTAGCTGGCCAGCAGAATGTTTTGGTCTGTGAATGGAGATTAGGTTTTGGTGTTCTGATCTCACTGATTGGCTAGGGATGTAAGGGGGAAGGATGTTGGATAAAGCAGGGCATTTTTCAGGGTAGAATATTAATTTATGAGCGGTTGTTAGTTGGAGATAGTTGAGGTGGTTAGGGAGCTCTAACCAGTTTAGAGATTGAAGGGTAAGGCAATGGTGGGTTGAGGTTTTGGATTTAGTGGCGAATTTAGAGATTTTATTATAGCAAGCTTCAAGTTTAGAGGTGAGGGATGCAGATAGATTAGTTAGTAGAGGGGCACCATAAAGGTGACAGGAAAGGTGGTAAGAGGTAGCTAAGGTGTGCCTAGTGGAGTTTGAAAGAAATTTGTTGTTCCTGTAGAGCATGCCTAACCTTTGGTGTTTTTTTTTTATGTTTTGTTGTATGTGGAGATGAAATTTGAGGTGCTCATCAATGGTAATGCCAAGGAGTTTTGCGGAAGGGACTACTTCTATGGGAGTATTGGTTTGGCTTAGGATGTTGAAAGTGTTTTTGTCAAAGGAGGAAGCCTTGGTAGGGGAAAAAATTAGTATTTTAGATTTGTTGGAGTTGAGGGAAAGATGGTTATTGTGCATCCAGTTTTCTGTAGTGGAAAAAGCTTTTTGTGTTTTGGACAGAAGTTCGGAAAAATTGGGGGCGGCGCAAACTAAGGTAGAGTCATCAGCGTATTGGATGACTGTAGTGTCAGGGAGGGCAGAGTGAAGGTTATTTATGAAGATGTTGAAGAGTATGGGACCGAGGATGGAACCCTGAGGAACTCCGGTAGGAGTAGGTAAGAAGGAAGAGGTACTGTCCTTCCATCTGACAGCTTGAGCTCTATCAGAAAGGTAACTGGAGAACCAGGAAAGAGTATCTGGGGAGAGATTAAGGTAGGAGAGATGAGAGAGAAGGTGTGTATGGGATATGGTGTCAAAGGCTTTTGAAAGATCTAATAAAACAGTGGGTACAAGTAAACCAGAATTGCGGGCTTGATTAACTGTTTCTAAGAAGGAGAGTAGGGCAGTTATGGTGCTGTGGCCAGGGCGGAAGCTGTGTTGGGTGGGAGTAAGTAGCTGATTATGTGTTAAGTAGGGTAAAAGTTGGTGGTGGATGCATTTTTCTAGAATTTTAGATAAAGGAGAGGGTAGGGCTATGGGACGGAAGTTAGAAATAGAGGTATTTTTACCTCCTTTGTGAAGTGGTAGAATGTAGGCAGAGTGCCAGAGTTTGGGTACATATGACTCTTTTAAGGATCGGTTGATCAGGATGCTAATAGGGAGAGCAATCCCTTCGGCTGCGTGTTTGAGGAAGGAGGGTGGAATGTTGTCAGGGGCATTAGAGCATGGCTTTAGTTTAGATAGCAGCTTTTTTATAAACATTGTGGAGACTGGTTTGAGACAGAACATAGAGGGGCTGTTATTTGGAGAGTCTAGGAAATTGGATGTAATGTTGTTGGGAAATGTTTTGGTTAGCTTAGTTATAGAATCAGTAAAGAAAGTGTTGAAGTAAGAACTTAGTTCTTTGTCAGATAAATTGGGGTCAGGGCAGGGGTTACTTCTTGACCCAGGATGGAGAAGAGAGTTAACAGATTTCCAGAAAAGTTTAGGGTTGTTATTATTATTGGTCTGAAATTTATTGTAGTAGTTTTTTTTGTCTGTGGAAATTAATTTTTTTACCTGGTTGCGGAGTTGGGTATAATGGAGCTTAGCAGAAGGAAGTTTAGTTTTCTGAAAAAGCTTCCAGGATTTGCCTCTAAGATGCATGGTATGTTTAGTCTCTTTGGTCAGCCAAGGAGCAGAATTGGCTTTGATTCGTTTGTATCTTAGGGGGGTTAGAGAGTTAAGAGTATTGAGGAAGAAAGAGTTGAAATGCTCAACAACATTGTCAAGGGAGAGAGTGTTAAGGAATTGCCAATTAATTTGCTTGAAAATGTTGAAGTATGTGGGGTTGAAGTTGCTAAGGTTACGAGTTTGGATGTAGTTATGTTTGTATTGGGAGCTGTTGGCTGAGCGATAAATGAAAGCAGGGAGATGGTCACTAAAGGAGTCAGGGATAGTGCCAGAGAGAGAGATTTTGTTTGGGTTGGAAACATCTACACTTAGCTTAATCTTTCTGAGTGAATAACAGCAGAAAAAATGTGGTAGGGATGTTCCTGAATACAGATTGTGTACATGTAGTGTAGGTGTTAATGAATCTGGCCAAGAACTGTCACGCAATAAATCAAGGTATAAAAGAACAAATATTAAAACAGAAATTGATTATGTATCATTTTCAAATATGTTATTAGAGATACAGCAAGGAACTTTGCAAGCATTTTTCTGACCACTGTGCAACATTGGTAGAGATGGAGAAAACAATATTATAAGGCAAGGAAAATGTATTAAGAAATTAAATGGAGATATCTGTGATAAGAATGTACTAAAAATAAAGTAAGAGATTATGGGAGAATCATAATATGATTCCTGTTTACAGAACATGATAAGGATGGTAGGTAGAATACAAAATATAAAAAGTTTATATGGAAATTGAAAAGGAGTTATAAAGAAAAGAAAAAAAAAACAGCATGATACATTACTTGAGGAAATGGTGAGTTCATTAAAAGAATGGAGAAACATATATTGATAAGGAACAATGATATGAATATAAAAATGGATAGAACAATAGTATATAGTTCAGATAAGAAAGCAAGGGCTATCAGCTTTTTTAGGAAACAATGCTAAAAACAATATATAGTGATTGAAGTCAATATGTTACAGTAAGAGAGTAAGATAAGAACACAAGAAAATAATGGATGAAATGACATTAAATTTCTGGTAAATATCAAATTGAAGAGGTAAAATATATTGCTGGATGGGAGAATCTTGGAATGCAAAGTTAGTCAAATAAAAAATTCAAAACCCATGGATTAATAAGTCGAAAAATAAAATGAAAACTGAATACAAAACAACTAAATTGAGCTTCCAGCCTTTAATGATCCAGTAACATCCAGTAAGCACTTTCACCTACAGATAGACTTCTTCAGCCTGAATGAAAACACACAGAAACAACTTTATATATACACATTAGTCAAGAAATTTGCATAATTTCAATCAAGTCAATTAACTTAAAAATTAAATAATGCCTGCAGTTAATGTACCAATTTCTCTTTAAAAAAAATGTAACATTTTATATGCTATTAAGTCCTGGGAGGCTGCTAGCATCTAATCTAAGTATCTAGTAGTACTCCCTCCAAAACAACTCTTCTTCAGCATCTTACCTGCTTTTGAAATCAAAATACAAGATCCAAAATAAAAAAACCTAGATTAACCACTGTATTTGGTATCAAAGTATGTTTTCCCCATGCATTGGTACTATCAGATTTTTTCACTGCATATAAATGTTCACGTTTCCTTTTCCACAACTCCTTGGTGGCCCTACCTATATAATATGCCGGACATGAAGAGCATATAGTCAAATATATTACAAAACTTGATCTACAATTATATAAACCCCTAGTAGAAACTTTGTTATTCCTAATAAAAACTTTCTTGTCAGTCGACAAAAAATTACAATAATTACATGCAAAACATTTAATTATATCAGACTTGCCACTATATCTTATTTGAAACTTAATTTATTCTGGAAAAAAATGAATTTTTCCCTCTTTTATTAACAAAAATGGACTGTTCCTCCAGAACTTTTCCAACCTCAGGAAAACTACTAATAATTTTCCAATTGTCGTTCACTATTCTCTTTATCTGCTCACCATCAAAGGAATACTTCACTAACATGCCCATCCATAGTTTCTAGAACGTCTGTCCAACTGCCTCATATTTTCCACTTCCCCATTTTTATTTACTCTACTATCACTCACTTCTTTAAACTTCTGGTTCACTAATTCTTTCAGGTAACCCTTCACAACCAACTTAGAACATAGGGAAACACTCTCACTGTAAAATAATTCATCATTGTCAGTCAGATTGCCCACTCTCTTGAGTTGTCCTTTGACTATATTATTTTTTATGAAGTCAGGATGCATACTTACATATTCTAAATACGCATTATTTTGCACTTCTTTTTTGTAAATCTTCATCCTCAACGCTTCATTCTCCTTATATACCTTCACATCTAAAAAGTGAACTGTAGTGAAAAATAAAACTTAAATAACTATAGGCATTATTCACATGTTGTATAAAATCTAACAACTCATTCAAATATCATCTCCAAATTAAAAATAGGTCATCAATAAATCTGCTGTAATAAACAAGATTTAATAATGTCAATCATTCCCTTCAGTAGGAAGCTAAAAGCAACCCTTCTAATGACACTGATTCAAACTGGTCTCTCATACATGCATTCCTTTGCAGCTATGCAAATAGATACATAGCATCAGTCTACATACCACCATGTGCATCTAATTAATCATTCAGTTTTATACTGGAGAAATTCTGACTCTTGATGCTCATCGCATTCTCATTATACTTGGGAATATGGACTTAGACTGGACAAGTCGTATTAAAGTAAAGCTAAATAAGTTGCTACTAACCCATTCATTAATTCAGTTAGTAAAGACTGGTGCACATGCTAGCACAAAAACTCAGAAAATCTCAGTACTTAATTGAGTCCTTACAGACTGCTCAGACTACATTCACTATAAATCCTTCCTAACTGTGTGAGTAACCATAACTGAAAGGGCCAAGGTGTTTATTAGTACAAGAAATGCAACTCAATCCTTATTAACCCCCACTTTACTGAACTAGTTGCAATGGATTGGATACTGATTTATTCTACAACAGACCCCAGTATTGATTTGTTTGCCTTTATCAAAATACAAAAGCAAGTCCATGTTAAATTATAACCACTACAATTAGAAGATTTCAGTGGAAGAAAACTCCATGGCTAAAATCAGACCTTCACCAGCAAAATAAAAGGTACAAACCTTGGAAAGGTTGGAAGACTAACTCAATACGTTCAAACAGTTGAAAAAGAAAGTGCATCTTATTGCTAATACAGCTAGGATTACCTATTGTAAAAAAGTACAGCAAGCATATCTAAGCTTCATTAAAATATAAAAAGCAGAGTAACAAAGTATAAGTCATATTTGTTTTGCTATTTACTCAATGTAAAATAACAAGTAAGCACATTCATTTTGCACAAAAGACTTCATCAGACTAACTACTTTAAAATCACACATTGCTTAAATACAAAAATGTTATCATGTGACCCCTTCATCTGACTATTATTAAAACATGTAATTTTATACATAAAACTCTATAAAATGTACAAAAAACAAAGTTACCACTATGCTCATTTTCTGTTATTCTTTTTGCCACCTTAAGTCACTACTCCATTTAAACCCAGGGGTTTATTTGCCTGCAGTCTTATTTACCATAACAGCTTCTTATATTCTAAATAATCTTTCAAGCTATCACCCGTAAATCTGACACGAGAAACAATCTTTTCAAAACCATTACACACTTTTGTATGCTTATGCAGTAAAATAAAATGAAATGTTACTCTTGTTTATATTTGGATTTTGCATGTAACTGCAAGATATCATAGAAAAGAGCTTGTCAGATGATCCAGATCATGTTGCTGCATGTTGTTTTCCCCCTTAAACAGTGCACCAAAAAAATCTGTAATCATGTAAAATAAAACTAAAACATTATTCTTGATTATATTTAGCTATAACTTGTCAATATCGGGCACCCTAGAATAGTACTTGCCAAGCAGTCATGTGAATACTGCTGTATGGTGCTTCTCTATATAAGTGAATACCAAATTATGCTTGCAGAAAAATAATATGAAACATTTGTTTTGTTTATATTTGACTTTTACTTCTTACTGTCAGCTATCACAGAACAGCTCTTGTCAAAAGATCAAGACCATTCTCATTTAACAACATATAAAATTATATTCGCTAACATGTAAAAAAATTAAGCATTCCTTTGGCGTGTATGTGGCTATAACATCTTATTGTCAGGTATTGTAAAACACAACCTCTAGATGATGAGTAGATCTCTGTTCAGCTAGAATAATACAGTGATCACAAAGTTGTTCTGTCAATGGCAATGTTTCACAGCCCAGCTAACATCTGCAGGCTGTAGTAATACAACAGACTACAGAGCATTTTGACTAAGGCTGTATTACGTCACCTGCTTGGTCACCCCATCGCTCTACTGTACCCTAATGAAACAATGTCAGTACTCTGCAAACTGACGTTTGACATTTATAAATGATTATTTGATCTCTTTTCCTATTGTGGCTGTGGTTGCTTTCCTTGAACTGTTCTTTATTTGGAATTTTTCTTTTCTTTTCTTTTCTTTAAAGGTCATTTGGTATACAGCCACAATACTATCATTTTTCTGTTTAACATTTTTTTACCACTCCTTTGAGATCTTATTAGCTTTTTGTATCAGTTTCAATAGTTGATTTGTTTTACTCGGTAGTCTGCAAATTTGCTGATGGCAGCTTTGTTTTTTCCTCGAGCGTTTTTCTGCATTGCCTTCTGACAGCTCAGTGATAATTGTGGATACATTCATAGAACCATTCAATATCAGCATGCCTGAAGGCTGGTACTTCTATTTTTGCATGGATGGACTTTGAAGCTATGTTTCTTTTGAACCATTCTGTTAAATAATCACTCCTTCCTAGTTTTATTACATACGTCTATATTAAATATCTGCAGTCAGTCTCCATTTGAGAGTAGCAGATGTAACATTTCCCCTTGTTTCTGATTTCTAGCACAAACTGTCAAGTTTCACAAAGGGCATCAAGTATAACCTTACTGCTGTAGATACTACTGTAAAGGTATTCTTGTTACCATATATTATATTCTGGAGCCTCATTAGCAGCAGCTCACCTTTTCAGACATTTTAGATATTACTGACTTAGTGCTCCATCATTTACATCTAGCTAATAAATGGGTTGTTCTAAATAACCCATCTGGAAATTGTAGGGCTATTTCTTGTCTCCAGATTGAACCATGCACCCACTCCTCTCTTTGCATATTCTTTGCTTTTACTGTTCTAATTGCTTAAAAAAAACACCGCTCCTCTTCTTCACCAATGTTGTCTCCTTGATTCTGTCACTGTTTCTTTTACAAATTATAAACTTTATGTTACTGACATCCTAGTACTTCTACTCAGTGTACCATGTGTGCCATACGTTTGTACCGTAATATTTAGGCAGCACTGTTGTTAAGGCCTTTTGCAGAACACTTAACTCTGGGGATTGATGATTATCTTCCATTGTGTAGTAGACGTGTCATTTTTTCTTATCTTGTTCTTCCTGCTGTGTTTTTCTGGTTATGGTATTTGAACTTTTGCTCTGATTTTCTTTATTCCTCCTTCCTTGTCACCTTCACTTTCACTTTGTCTACTTGTTTGACTAGATGAATTTTGGAAAAGGTTCTGTGATTCCCTCATTGACTTTATCTGGCACTCAGCTTATATATGTTTACATGCTGCTTAAGAAATATTAAATCTTCCAGTTAAGATCCAGAGCAGGCCATCATGCCATATGACTTTATATTCATTTTCAGCTGGATTTCATGTTTCCACTGAAATGAAAAGAAGCATCTGTACCAGCTATTTAGTCATGCATTAATTGTCGTCATCGTAAGTAACATTCTCCCCTCACATGACATGCACAAGTTTACTCATGCATTAATTGTTGTCATTTAAAGTAACACTCTCCCCTCACACGACATGCACAAGTTTAGTCATGCATTAATTGTCGTCATTGTAAGTAACACTCTCCCCTCACACGACATGCACAAGTTTACTCATGCATTAATTGTCGTCATTGTAAGTAAAACTCTCCCCTCACACGACATGCACAAGTTTAGTCATGCATTAATTGTCATCATTGCAAGTAACACTCTCCCCTCACATGACATGCACAAGTTTACTCATGCATTAATTGTCATCGTAAGTAACACTCTCCCCAAACATGACATGCACAAGTTTACTCATGCATTAATTGTTGTCATTGTAAGTAACACTCTCCCCTCACACGACATGCACAAGTTTAGTCATGCATTAATTGTCATCATTGTAAGTAACACTCTCCCCTCACACGACATGCACAAGTTTACTCATGCATTAATTGTCATCATTGTAACACTCTCCCCTCACACGACATGCACAAGTTTAGTCATGCATTAATTGTCGTCATTGTAAGTAACACTCTCCCCTCACATGACATGCACAAGTTTACTCATGCATTAATTGTCGTCATCGTAAGTAACACTCTCCCCTCACATGACATGCACAAGTTTACTCATGCATTAATTGTTGCCATTGTAAGTAACACTCTCCCCTCACACGACATGCACAAGTTTAGTCATGCATTAATTGTCGTCATTGTAAGTAACACTCTCCCCTCACATGACATGCACAAGTTTAGTCATGCATTAATTGTCGTCATTGTAAGTAACACTCTCCCCTCACACGACATGCACAAGTTTAGTCATGCATTAATTGTCGTCATTGTAAGTAACACTCTCCCCTCACACAACATGCACAAGTTTAGTCATGCATTAATTGTCATCATTGTAAGTAACACTCTCCCGTCACATGACATGCACAAGTTTAGTCATGCATTCATTGTCGTCATTGTAAGTAACACTCCCACTCACATGACATGCACAAGTTTAGTCATGCATTAATTGTCATCATTGTAACACTCTCCCCTCACACGACATGCACAAGTTTAGTCATGCATTAATTGTCATCATTGTAAGTAACACTCTCCCCTCACATGACATGCACAAGTTTAGTCATGCATTAATTGTCGTCATTGTAAGTAACACTCTCCCCTCACATGACATGCACAAGTTTAGTCATGCATTAATTGTCGTCATTGTAAGTAACACTCTCCCCTCACATGACATGCACAAGTTTAGTCATGCATTAATTGTCGTCATTGTAAGTAACACTCTCCCCTCACACGACATGCACAAGTTTAGTCATGCATTAACTGTCATCATTGTAAGTAACACTCCCCCCTGACACGACATGCACAAGTTTAGTCATGCATTAATTGTCGTCATTGTAAGTAACACTCCCCCCTCACACGACATGCACAAGTTTAGTCATGCATTAATTGTCATCATTGTAAGTAAAACTCTCCCCTCACACGACGTGCACAAGTTTAGTCATGCATTAATTGTCGTCATTGTAAGTAACACTCTCCCCTCACACGACATGCACAAGTTTAGTCATGCATTAATTGTCGTCATCATTAGTAACACTCCCCCCTCACACGACATGCACAAGTTTAGTCATGCATTAATTGTCATCATTGTAAGTAACACTGTCCCCTCACATGACATGCACAAGTTTAATCATGCATTATTTGTCATTGTAACACTCTCCCCTCACACGACATGCACAAGTTTAGTCATGCATTAATTGTCATCATTGTAAGTAACACTCTCCCCTCACATGACATGCACAAGTTTACTCATGCATTAATTGTCATCGTAAGTAACACTCTCCCCAAACATGACATGCACAAGTTTACTCATGCATTAATTGTTGTCATTGTAAGTAACACTCTCCCCTCACACGACATGCACAAGTTTAGTCATGCATTAATTGTCATCATTGTAAGTAACACTCTCCCCTCACACGACATGCACAAGTTTACTCATGCATTAATTGTCATCATTGTAACACTCTCCCCTCACACGACATGCACAAGTTTAGTCATGCATTAATTGTCGTCATTGTAAGTAACACTCTCCCCTCACATGACATGCACAAGTTTACTCATGCATTAATTGTCGTCATCGTAAGTAACACTCTCCCCTCACATGACATGCACAAGTTTACTCATGCATTAATTGTTGCCATTGTAAGTAACACTCTCCCCTCACACGACATGCACAAGTTTAGTCATGCATTAATTGTCGTCATTGTAAGTAACACTCTCCCCTCACATGACATGCACAAGTTTAGTCATGCATTAATTGTCGTCATTGTAAGTAACACTCTCCCCTCACACGACATGCACAAGTTTAGTCATGCATTAATTGTCGCCATTGTAAGTAACACTCTCCCCTCACACAACATGCACAAGTTTAGTCATGCATTAATTGTCATCATTGTAAGTAACACTCTCCCGTCACATGACATGCACAAGTTTAGTCATGCATTCATTGTCGTCATTGTAAGTAACACTCCCACTCACATGACATGCACAAGTTTAGTCATGCATTAATTGTCATCATTGTAACACTCTCCCCTCACACGACATGCACAAGTTTAGTCATGCATTAATTGTCATCATTGTAAGTAACACTCTCCCCTCACATGACATGCACAAGTTTAGTCATGCATTAATTGTCGTCATTGTAAGTAACACTCTCCCCTCACATGACATGCACAAGTTTAGTCATGCATTAATTGTCGTCATTGTAAGTAACACTCTCCCCTCACATGACATGCACAAGTTTAGTCATGCATTAATTGTCGCCATTGTAAGTAACACTCTCCCTCACACGACATGCACAAGTTTAGTCATGCATTAACTGTCATCATTGTAAGTAACACTCCCCCCTGACACGACATGCACAAGTTTAGTCATGCATTAATTGTCGTCATTGTAAGTAACACTCCCCCCTCACACGACATGCACAAGTTTAGTCATGCATTAATTGTCATCATTGTAAGTAAAACTCTCCCCTCACACGACGTGCACAAGTTTAGTCATGCATTAATTGTCGTCATTGTAAGTAACACTCTCCCCTCACACGACATGCACAAGTTTAGTCATGCATTAATTGTCGTCATCATTAGTAACACTCCCCCCTCACACGACATGCACAAGTTTAGTCATGCATTAATTGTCATCATTGTAAGTAACACTCTCCCCTCACATGACATGCACAAGTTTAATCATGCATTATTTGTCATTGTAACACTCTCCCCTCACACGACATGCACAAGTTTAGTCATGCATTAATTGTCGTCATTGTAAGTAACACTCTCCCCTCACATGACATGCACAAGTTTAGTCATGCATTAATTGTCGTCATTGTAAGTAACACTCTCCCCTCACACGACATGCACAAGTTTAGTCATGCATTAATTGTCGTCATTGAAAGTAAAACTCTCCCCTCACACGACATGCACAAGTTTAATCATGCATTAATTGTCATCATTGTAACACTCCCCCCTCACACGACATGCACAAGTTTAATCATGCATTAATTGTCATCATCATTAGTAACACTCCCCCCTCACACGACATGCACAAGTTTAGTCATGCATTAATTGTCATCATTGTAAGTAACACTCTCCCCTCACATGACATACACAAGTTTAATCATGCATTATTTGTCGTCATTGTAACACTCTCCCTCACACGACATGCACAAGTTTAGTCATGCATTAATTGTCGTCATTGTAAGTAACACTCTCCCCTCACATGACATGCACAAGTTTAGTCATGCATTAATTGTCGTCATTGTAAGCAACACTCTCCCCTCACACGACATGCACAAGTTTAGTCATGCATTAATTGTCGTCATTGTAAGTAACACTCTCCCCTCACACGACATGCACAAGTTTAGTCATGTATTAATTGTCGTCATTGTAAGTAACACTCTCCCCTCACATGACATGTACAAGTTTAGTCATACATTAATTGTCATCATTGTAAGTAACACTCTCCCCAAACATGACATGCACAAGCTTAGTCATGCATTAATTGTCATCATTGTAAGTAACACTCCCCCCTCACATGACATGCACAAGTTTAGACATGCATTAATTGTCGTCATTGTAAGTAACACTCCCCCCTCACACGACATGCACAAGCACCACCTTGGACAATGTTACTATTTAATCTGTTTGACTGAATTTACACCTGCATTTTATAAATGTCTCCAATATTGCACCATTTTTTCATATCCTGTGTTTTTGCCTTTAGGAGAGCAATGGTATTAATCTCTGATTCCAGTGGAACATGTCCATTCATCCTAGGTATTCTGTTTTTGTCTCTACCAGCAGTGGTATTATGCAGGCACCTATCATCCCATGCAACCACCTTGTTGTTCTGCTTTGGTGCTACTGAAGCCTAGATCTAGGAGAAACTTGCAACTCCTTTGCCATCCATTCCTTCAGGATATGTCTGCTCTATGATGGTTCTCCTCATCCTCCAATAATTCTGTAATCCTTGCCTCAGTATGGGCCTCATTCCATGTCAGGACTGCAGCAGACCAATATAGTGCTGCATTTGTAGAGATTTGCTTTTGTTCCACCACCTTCATAGGGTCAAGCACGATGTAGATGCACTTCAGTCCTGGCTGCCTCAGAACTTGTGGTCTGTGGCCAAATATGGCTTTTCCTTTCTCCCTGTAGTGCTGTATACCATTGAATGATTAGATTACTGTGATTATGTTCTGTATTAAGGAATAATTTTGCATCTTCTGTCTAGAGATGTACACCTACTAGCATTTTTTTTATTTCATGGTTCATTTGTCCTGGCAGGTCTACATGCTTTACTTTAGTAGTTGAACAGATCCATGCCACCTGCCATCTGTTTAATGGATTATGTTATAATACAATTTAAATGGTAAACTAAGTTTATAATCTGTTATTTTATAACCTCATCAAGTGAAAGCAAGTGTTTACATAGCAGCTTGGATGAACAACTAGTTCTATAGTCTAATCATAAATTCTTCAACACTACATGTGAATTTTTGGAACCAGTGAAATAAATACTTTACATTTTAATCTCTTCATGGATTAGTTTTCTATTTTTCATACATGTATTTAGGACCTTACAGGTTTTGTCTAACACATTATTCTTCTGCACATGCTCATTTAAGAATTAGAGAAAACCTGTGACTACAACTGAAATTTGTGCTTGAAAGAAATTATGAGGATTCAGTTTTGTACTCAAATTACTAAACAAAATGACCACATTGATAAAAATATATCACAAAGTAACTCTGCAGTTAAATTAGCTTTTGTAATCCAGAATATGATGCACTGTGACAGCAGGGTCCTTAGTCATCATCGCAGTGATTTGGCATATGGATCAGAGTGCAGCACAATTGTATGTTTCTTGATTGTCTTCTAATTTTAGATAAAATATGGAAATTTCAGCAAATAATAATCTATCAAATAACCAGAATGTTTTACTTTTTTTCCAGATCCATCACCCTACATAATTTTCTCTCAAGGAAAAGCTATATATAGAATTGACACTGAAGGCACCAATTATAAACAACTAGTGGCTGATGTGGGAATGTCATTGCTCCTGGACTTTCACTACAAACAAGACAAATTATATTGGGTTGATACTGAAAAAGGATATATACAGACAATGCACACAATTGGAACAGAAATAGAGGTAATGCAGATCTAGATTACCAGAATATGAGATACTTTAAAAATATAAGGCATATGTTTACCAAGCACTAACAGTATATGCATTTTTGATTTAGATGTTGCTGTCAATTTTTTTTACATTTTTATTAACAGAACATGCATGAGGTTTTTGCATAAATGCATTACTGGTTCCACGTATAAGTTTTATTCTAGTATGTAACTTCACAAAATGCACAATGGTATTGCCTAATTTTTTTTTTAAAACAGGCTCTTCAAGTATGATGGTTGTAATATGTAATCCATTATACAGAAGTATATTGTTTAAATATTTCCATTTCTTAACAACAGAAAATGATTGGAATTGCATCCTATTTGATCTCTTTCACCTGCACATGAAGAAAGTCCTAAGAGCTACTTATATGTTTTAACCAGTCGGGGGAGCACAGAGAGAAAGCAGAAAAAGACAAAATGCAACTGCCACAGATAAAGGATTCCACAATCCAATAAGGAAAACACAATTTATTTCTCTCTAGTGCCTTGGCAATAAAATACCTTCAAGGAATAAAAAAAAAACAAAAAAAAAAACACTGTGATGCTTCTACATAAATACACTCCAAACAAAACTGTAAATTAGTTAATTGAAAAGACATAATTTGTTAAATTACATATTTCCAATTGCATTCCTTGTTCAGACTATTTGGTATTAAAGCATTATATTTAAGTATATACAGAGTTTCTTTATACATTTTTTCTTTTATATCTAAATGGTCACCCACACCTCTGTAAACCTCTTCCAAAATAATGCCTGTCAAAAAATCTGGATTGCTTACATGAAATTGTTTAAAATGCATTCCTAAGGGTCTCTGAAGATGTTGATTCTTAATATCCCAGATATGTTCATGTAACCTGATCAAAAATGATCTTTGTCTCTCCCCTGTATAAACCAATTGACAAGAACACTTTAAAACATATGCATTCCCCTCAGAATTACATGAAAACTCTTTGGTAGGATGAAAATTAATACTGTCAATTCTAAAAAAAAATATTATCAATATATTTACATACAGAACATCTACCACATTCAAATGTACCTATTTTTTTTTGGGGGGGGGGTAATGGTATACTAGACCTGTCAGATGGAAAACCAAATGTACTGTGTACTACCATATCAGCAATATTATGCTATCTTTTGTAGGAAATACAAGGATATTTCTTAATTAAGTTAAAAGGCTCTCTACATAAAGCACTTGTTTTCCTCTTGATTTTTACCCTAGCTGCCTCCTCCTCTTCATTGTGTCTTCTTGCAAGACAGCATTATCACAGCTTCCTAAGAGTATTAATATTGCAGTTGTTAAATAATTGATTCAGATGAGATACTAATGCTCTCATACTCCACGTATGTGTTAAAAATCAATCAAATTGAAGAGATGTTTGTCCCTGAGGTCTGATTCTATTCATGATATATTTAAGCAATAACCCACGTCTGGGTGTGAGTAATGCTGGATTTACCCACGGTTGGTGTGGTTTGGTCACGAGGGCAAAGCCCAAGTGTCCAAACAAAGACAACTGTGGGTAAATCCAGCATTACCCACACCCAGAAGTGGGTTATTGCTATTATACAATGACATTATTTAAGAAATGAAATACTTACTTTTCTTAAATAATGGCATTGTATAATGCCTCTGTGCTGCCCTTCCGCAGCTGTCTGGTATTCTGTGGCAGTTCTGATGTACTGCACATGCATATGCTTATGCAGTACATCAGAGCTGGGGTGGAAGCAATGGAGAAAGTAAGATCTCCGTTTCTTTTTACAAAGTGTCTCGCTATGTTAAAGGAGTTTAACATAGCGAGACAGCTTTAAAAAAAGCAACGGAGAAAGGAAGATCTCCGTTACTTTTTTTAAAGCTGTCTCGCTGTGTTAAAGTCCTTTAAAATAGCGAGACAGTTTCTAAAAAGCAATGGAGATTTTGCATTCTCCGATGCTGTAAAAAAAAAAAAGACTTATACCAATGGAAAAAGTCCGGGCGGCTGGAACTTTTTCCATTAGTATAAGTCTGATTTACAACATGCACGCTGACCAATCAGCGTGCATGTTTTGGAATATTAATGGGGGGGTGTCGTTGTATAATGTGGCTTTGAACATGGGTAAGCTTCACACTTTTTGTGTAAGATGGATTATTTTGCATATGTACTTGATAAATAGCAGTTAATATGGAAAGCATAATGATTATATTATTATTTATGCATCAGATTTATCTAACTATTGATCTATCTATCTATGTATGTGGTGTATGCATTTTCTCTTTTCTAGATTTCTGCTTGTCTGGATGTCAGGGCAGAAGGTTGCAAGGAAAGATGCTGATGTTCATCGTGCATACAGCTGCAGTCATAACAGATGGGTTCTCCTGCCGTCAGGTGGGTCCTCGGTTGGCCGAATTCCAAAGTCTAGGTCCGGCGTCAGTTGTCGTCGCTTCTTCCCTGACGTCAGTGCGACAGGGGTATAAAGGAACCAGCTGATGCCATTTTCTCCAGTCTTTCTTGAC
This sequence comes from Protopterus annectens, assembly GCF_019279795.1. Lineage (NCBI taxonomy): Eukaryota > Metazoa > Chordata > Ceratodontiformes > Protopteridae > Protopterus > Protopterus annectens. Next base: position 1,296,791,888 of record NC_056728.1, on the reverse strand, counting down.
GCGCGGTGCTCGAAGCAGAAGCAGTTCGCAAGTGCCGGTCGGCCAGCTCCTGAGATTAAGAAAATTTGGAAACCGAAGTCTTCTTAAAAGCTAAGTACCCCGTTGGGGAAACTTTTCTTGCCTCAGACCGATGTCAGACAAAGTTAACAATTGTATTTCTTGTGGGAAGCAAATACCGCATAAGGATTTCCATTCCCTCTGTATACCTTGTTTAGGCCCAGACCACGATGTCTCGGTCTGTCGCTTTTGTGCTACATTCAACAAACGCACTATTAAGCGTCGGGCGGAGTCTAAAGCAACCATGCACTCTAAGAGACCAGCTACACAGGGCCCATCTCCAGGCTCCATGACTAAGAAACAGATGCTTAAAATGGCTGAGGATTTAATTACTCTTATCAGAGGTTCTCACCCCCCTCCGGACAAAAGGCCTAGAGTGGAGGAAGATTCCCCCTCCTCTGATCAGGGCTCCATTATTTCAGAGCACTCTGATGATCAGGAACATTCTTACTCCCCTTTTGAAGACTCTGATGCGGAGGAGTCCATCCCTTCTGTATCCCCCCCTGAGGATTACTCATTTGGGGAAACTTTGCATACCTTAAGGGAACACTTCCACTGGGAAGGCCAGGATTATTCAGATTCCAAGAAAAGGCTCAGGGAATTTCTCTTGCTTCCTCAGCACAGGCCTCTGGCTATACCTCCTGTCTTGGACATCCTAGATGATGTTTACTCGGAGGCCTGCCTTAACCCGGACTCTCTACCTCCAGCTCCAGTTAAGCTTGACAGGTACTACAGGGTCCCTGACTCACACCAATTTCTATACAAAAGCTATGCTGCTGACCCAGAAACCATCTCATAGGGCCCCAAGGGAGTTAAGGCCTCCATTGCTAAAAATCCATTGCCTTCCGAGAGAGATTCCAGATCCTTGGAAAGGTGGGGAAAAAAGGTATATATCTCGGCTACCTTATCCATGAGGGCCTTAAACTGTCAGTTTCATATGCTAAAATACCAACAGTTTTTGTTATCAGAATTGAAAAGTAAAATGTCACAACCTGAACAACCAGACTTGAAGGAGTTGCAGGATTTGATGCATATTGCAGAACAAGTGGGTAAGCATACCTTACAATGTGGTTTTGATGCTCTAGAGGCCTCATGTAGAGCTGCTGTTACAGGATCAGTCATACGTAGGCATGCCTGGCTCAAGGAACAAGCCTTGCCTGATCATATCAAAGCTAAATTACTAGACGCCCCTCTTCAAAAGGATGTACTATTTGGTGCTAATGCAGAGGAGGTATTAAGGAAAATGGAGGAAAAGGCTAAATCAATGCAAACTGTGAAAGAACTTCTACAGGTTCAACCCCCACGTTTTAGTAGAAATTGGCCTTCCAAAAACTGGTCCTTTCCTGCCACAGACAGACCCCAAAGAGGCAGATACAAGCACCCGAGGGGCAGAGGACAATCCCAAGGATCGTATAGAGGCAGACAATGGCAAGCTCCTATACAAAGAGGTGGTGAGGACAACTCGCAATCTTTCAGAAAGCAAACCCAATGACTTTCCCCTTTGCATGCCAACCAGGTCTCAAATGGCAGCCCCCTTAGGAGGAAAGCTGGCATTATTTTCAAAAAATTGGCATATTGTCACAAAGGACAAATGGATCCTGGACATTATAAACAGAGGCTACAAATTCCATTTTCACACCCTTCCAAAAATGAGAGGCATGCCAAACCTGCCACACGATCAAAGGGCAGAGGCACAAAGGCAAATTACAGATCTCATAAACATGAAAGCTTTTCAAGAGGTACCTACGCACGAACAAGGTCAAGGTTTTTATTCCAGGCTATTTCTGGTGCCATCCTAAATACATTTCTACTCGTACCAAAATTCAAGATGCTCACTCTACAGCAACTTCTTCCCATGCTGGGCAAGGAGTCTTGGCTGGTAACACTGGACCTCAAGGAGGCATACCTGCATGTCCCAATCAGACAAAATTGCAGAAGGTACCACAGATTTCTTGCAGGTTCAACCCATTATCAATTCTCTGCATTGCCCTTTGGCTTATCTACTGCGCCCAGAGTATTCACGAAATGCCTGGCATCAGTAATTGCCTACTGCAGACTTCAAGGGATACAAATATATCCCTATTTGGACGACTGCCTGATCCAAGCGGACAGCAAGCACATTCTTCTGAAACATCTGGCTTATGTAATAATGTTATTGAACTCTCTGGGATACACAGTCAACAAAAAGAAATCAAGGCTAATACCCTCTCGGAAGATAATTTTCCTGGGTGTCAATTTGGACACAAACACCCAGATGGCCTACCTCATGCCAGAGAAGCAGGGGCAACTAATTAAATACTTCAGAATACTAGCAAATTGCACCAGGCTGACTGCAAGGAAAATCCTGCAGGCTCTGGGATTCATGGCATCTTGCATCTTACTAATCCCATGTGCAAAGCTGCATATGAGGAAACTACAATGGTACCTGAAAAACAGATGGTCTCAACACAGCCACAGTTTGGAAACAATAATACCACTAATTCCATGTCTGCAAAAGGAATTTCTGTGGTGGGCTCAAGCATGTCAAACAAACACAGGTCTTCCATTCAGCAAGCCTCAAGCAAATCAATTCATCACAACAGACGCCTCGAACTACGCCTGGGGGGCGCACATGACAGATCGGTGCATTCAGGGCAAATGGTCCCAAAAAGAAAAGCACCTTCACATCAATCAAAAAGAAATGCTATCAGTAATAAATGCTATTATAGCTTTCAAGGACCTTCTACAACCAGGTCAACTATTGATAAGAACGGACAACACCACAGTTATGTGGTACATAAACAAGCAGGGAGGAACACATTCTTACCCCCTATGCAGACTGGCCATGTCACTTTGGAACATGGCCATGGACTTACCAATGGAACTACAAGCACAGTACTTGCCAGGCAAGGAAGACACGCTGGCAGACAACCTAAGCAGGAATATGACAGATCCACACGAATGGAAGTTGCATCCAAAAGTTTTTACAGAGATAATCCAAGAATGGGGAAGGCCAGACATAGATCTCTTTGCCTCACACAAAAATCATCAATTGACAAAATTCTGCTCAAGGATCTTCCATCCAAAGGCCTGGAAAGTGGACGCTCTCTCTTTTAGTTGGTCATCAATGACAGTTTATGCCTTCCCACCTCTTCCTCTGCTGCCCAAAGTTCTATTGAAGACTAGAGCAGACAGACCAAAGATGATTCTCATTGCTCCGGACTGGCCAAGGCAACACTGGTACCCACTCCTGAGGAGCCTGACGCATTCCCCACCATGGACCCTGCCTCTAATGCCTCTTCTTCTGACTCAGCACAGCTTCAAAACTCTTCACAGTCAGCTAAAAACACTCAATCTAGCCGCATGGAAGATTCCTTAGCATCACAGCAGGCCCTACTCTCCAAGGAGGTGCAGGATGTCATTTTGGAGGCCAGAAGGCCATCAACTAGAAAAGCTTACTCCGCAAAATGGAAACGTTTTTGTGTCTGGAATGAGGAAAAGGGCCAGGACCCTGGAAAACTGAATTTACCTCAAATACTACAATATTTGGCTGAACTGCTAAGCAGTGGACTTTCTTTCTCCTCCATCAAAATCCATGCCTCAGCCATTTCTGCAGAATACAACACTGATCCACCTTTACTCTCTCACCCTCTCTTAAGACAGTTCCTCAGAGGGGCTAAGAATTTAAGACCTCCAAGGAAACAACCAATACCTGCTTGGGATCTTAATTTCATTCTGGAAAAACTGACCTTGCCTCCCTTTGAGCCAGCTGCCTCATCAGATCTGCAATATTTGTCCTGGAAAACAGCTTTCCTTCTGGCTATCACCTCAGCTCATAGAGTTTCAGAACTACAGGCTCTCATGGCTGTCCAGCCTTTTATCATCTTCCATCAGGACAGAGTTTCCTTACGAACCAACCCGTCCTTTATGCCTAAAGTGGTATCCAAGGTAGCTTTAAATCAGGCCATACATTTACCTACCTTTTATCCTAATCCTTAAAACAAAGGGGAGAGATTACTACATTCCTTGGACATCCACAGACAACTGCGTTATTATTTGGGCAGAACAAAGCTTTTCAGAAAATCAGAACAGCTCTTTGTGGCCTATGCGGTAGGAGCCAATTTCCAAACAGACAATCTCAAAATGGATAGCCCACTGCATACGCTTTTGCTATTCCTTTCATGGCAAAACTGTACCTACAGGCATTAGAACTCATTCCACCAGGGCCACAGCCACCTCAGCAGCCTTCCTCAGAAGAGTTCCTACCAAGGATATTTTGGAAGCAGCCACTTGGAGTTCTGTACATACCTTCTCCAAGCACTACAACCTACCATTATACTCCAAATCTAGAGCAGGCTTTGCCACTGCAGTCTTGCAGGGCATTTTGGCTCCTCCTAGTTCCAACTAGTGCCTACCACCCCTTTCTTAGCTTTGGGATTCTACCCATCTGTTATGACTGCTGCTGTATGCACGATGAACATAGTACAGTTTTGTACCTACCATAAATGTAGATGTTCTAGTGCTTATACAGCTGCAGTCCAGGTTTCCCTCCCTCCTTCCCCTCTTGGGACAGGCCTATAGGCTAGCACATCCTCATACAACCTGATTGGGGTATTCATTTATGATGTATTTGCTTGCAACTACTGTATTTTGATTATATTGCACTGCATTATTACACAAATTTATGTATTGCCTTCCTTCTGGGGGCACCTGACATCTGGGGAAAGAAAAACTGGAGAAAATGGCTTCAGCTGGTTCCTTTATACCCCTGTCGCACTGATGTCAGGGAAGAAGCGACGACAACCGACGCCGGACCTAGACTTTGGAATTCGGCCGACCGAGGACCTGCCTGACGGCAGGAGAACCCATCTGTTATGACTGCAGCTGTATAAGCACTCGAACATCTACATTTATGGTAGGTACAAAACTGTACTTTTCTAAGCTCAAAACCATGAAAATACAAGTATTCTTGCAGGTAAAATTGAATACAAGTTCTAATCTGATAGAGCAGGTTCTTCCATCATCTGAAGCCTTTATTTTGCTTCTTAAAATCAGATTGCAGCAGAAATTGGATATTAAAATGGTGTCTGCATTAGATGTGGCAGGTACATATTTATACAAGTTTAGTAAAGAAGCTTTGCATGTTGGATTCAGTTGCTAAACTGACTCAGGCTGCTGGCAGAGTGCAGTGACTGGTTCACCCCTCAGCCTGGAAAAAAATGTTCTCTTCTTCTGACATTCTGTCTTGGAAGGGTAGACATTTCTGTAGGCCCTTTAAAACAGAAATTGATGGATGAATTTCTGTCCACTGTCACCCTGACCAAGTTCATTGAAGATCAGGAAGGGACTCTATCTCTTCTCTTTACATGGCAGAGCTGAAGGTTATGTGTTAATAAGACATGGGAAAGCAGCAACGACCTTCCTTGGAAATTATATACACTATTTTCCCAGTGTTTAGGTGTTAAACATTTCCATAGTTCCCAGAATGCTGAAATTCAATTCCTTTCCCCTGACAGTGACAGGAAATAGGGATTAATGCTTATCAGACAAAAGATCTGCTCCTATTGGTATATGATCTCCTGAAGTTCTTTTCATGTTGTGAGTTTAAGTAGAGTTTCCCAGTCACTCTGATGCTTTTTTCCCATTAGCTCTGAACTGCTTTGCACACAGGGCAATAGCATTTGTTTCATTCCTTTATATCAGAGGTATGATCATATAGTTTAAGGTCAATTGAATTTGTTTGAAGAGTATATGTTCCTTATACTTCTGAGACTGGAGAATAAGTTGGACAGCCTATGAACTCTCTTAGAAGCCTTTTACAGGGATTCCATTTTCAAAATTAATGTATCCAATTCCCGTTTATTATTTTTAGATATGCTCCGCACTGTTAGAGGAATCCTTTCCTTTGAAGAAACAATTTTGCCCACAAAGTACATATGAGTCAAAATTTACATGTAAGTTAAGCAGAATTAGCACAACTTGTGAAAATGGTGGACAGATATTCTACTAATCAGCTTAAAGTTTGGACAGGTAAATGGTTGTCAATGAATTAAAAGTTAACTATTCTTAAGTCTCCCATCATGTCACAACTATTTAGCCCTTGAATATGGCAGTAGTTTGGCACACACTCTCTCACACAGAACCACTGGGTCAGCAGATATCATATCACCACTGGGCACCACTTAGGTCCCGAGTATGTGCTGATATCATGGCTTAATGACCTGAAGCAAGAGGGCTTCTTTTCCCAGATATTTGACTTTATAATCTAGTAATTTATTTACAAATGTGTATATTTGACTTCTGACTACACTGCAGCATGAAAGACTGAAAAACTTTGTGTCTGCAAGAGGGATTAATGTTTTCAGAAGATGGGTGCTGCAATATTTTAGTTGTTGAGCCTGTTACCACATTATATCATGGATGACCAGTTCCTCATATATTAGCTGTACTGTATCCATTGTCAAAGAGGTATTACCCTCATTTTTTCTGGAAAGATCCAAGACTGATCTCTTGACTGGAGAGCATTATGGAGGCTGCTGGTAAGATGATGATTCATGGGGCAGGTATAAGTGTTTGCTCGGATAAATTTTGAACTGATTAAGTCTAACATATACTCCACTGCCTGATTAGCAGTTTGCACTGTGATAACTGCCATGTATACTATTTGGCATTTGCATAAATCATTGCAGAGAAGGGTAGATCTTAAATTCTACTAGTGAATGAAATTGTAATTGATTCCCTAGGAGTTCTAATATAAATATTTGCTAGGCTTCTGTTGCATACAGTAGTTTAAGTGACTTCAAACAGCTCCTTACTCCCTATTTTATCAGTGATGGAAAGAATTTTTTCTTGGGTCTGAATCAGGATATAATGCTAATGGTGCCTTCCTTTTCTTCTTCAGTTTAGCAAACACTGGTTGCTTGAAAGACAGTGTCTCTGCCTTTTTCACTTCTGATAAGTTATCTTATATATATTAAGCTTTTTAGGTCAGTATTGAAGATGCCCTTTTGGTACACTAGGAGATTGTTGCTACTTCACACAGATTATACTTTTATATGCTATAGTCCCACAAATTGTATATTTTGGGACTAGGTGAGAAACAGACTCTTCAACCAGTTTGGGAACAAAGTTTTGAATTAACGATCTTCTTGAATTGAACCGGGGATATTTTTCATATTGATCACTACTGCAGTAGCCTAAGCTTCGTGGGTTATATCTTCCGTAGGACGTAACAGCCAGTCAGCTTCCCAAGCCTCAGGGCACATTCCACATACTGAAATTGTTAGTCAGCTTGAGCTGAGCTGACTAAAAGACTGTTTGGGTGCCAAGCCCTTTAGTGTGTTTCTGCTGCCTCTGTGGACTTTTGAGAATTGATGTTGGGTTTGTGCTGCTGCATTGCTGGGCAAATATGTTACCTTAGGGAAAAACCTTTCACATATTATATTATTTAAATGTTTGTTTTTATTTTCCTGTTTTAGGAATGTATGTTTTAAGGTAGGAATATGTTTTTACCATCACATAACTTTTAAAGGGAGCACACTTTTGTGATTGATAGTTTAAAAGTTGATTTAAACATTCTAAAATTGTTTTTATTTCTGTGGAGAAACTTTGTTTAATTACTTGTTGGGGTTTGAAAAGTGTATTAGAGTGCATTTTACTGTGTTTTTTTGGGGGGAAAAGCAACTTTATATTGATTTTACAATTTTACCAACTTGACCTGCTTAGTTTCTCTGAAAAGAAGCACAATGTTTGGCTTGACCATGGAACAAACTACTAGTCCCACAGTCATCCCTTCTTCCAGCCTCAAAAAGAAAAAGTTAATTAAACAGTCTTTGCCACCATAGCAGGCTAGCAATTTGCCTCAGCCACCAGTGGGTGATCCTGGCCAAAACTGATTATTCAAACCAGTCACCATTTTCCCCTGATCCTTTGGTGCTGCTTATTCAGCCACTATGGACCACAGGTTAGGTACATCCTTTGTGGCTGTTGGGGTCTCCTCATTGTTGGGAGAAGGGGCAGGGAACGTGCCCCTTCTTAGTCTGAATGTTGTACTCATCCACGGTGGAAGCTGCTTCTGCCATTAATAACCCTGTTTGTCCCAACTTTCCTGTCAAAAAGCAGCAGAAAACTAAACACGTATCTTCTTCTGCTCATCTGGCTCAGGGTCTGGTAAAGGCTATTGGCCATTCTTATCATGTGGTTTCTGGTAAAAGAAAAAGGCATTCCTCTTTCCCTGAAAAGATTCAAGAAAATTAAATCTGGAGAGGAATGTGACTGGAGTGATACAGGCTTTTCTCCCTAGACTTCTCATTCAGACTTAGAGGAGACCATGTTATCTGAATCTCCCAGTCAAGGATTCTCTTTCTTCTGAGACTATTTTCAAACTGTGCCAGTGTTTTCCATGAGAGAACAGAGACATTTCGCAGTACCTCAGAAAATACTATGAATTGATACAACTGGAATTCCAGAACCTCCTTCCATCCCCTAGTGCTGTCAGCATCGGAGAATGTGCTTGTCACAACCTGTAGTTTCCCTAGTAGCCAGCCTACTGTACCTAACAAAGCAGATAGAATATACAAAGTTCCTCTGTCTGTCAAATTTTTATACATTCATCTCAAACCTGACCCAGCAGCTACAGCTTTAATTAAACCAACTTTTGCCAAGGATTTTGTTAATTGTAATCCTTCTCCTTCTGACAAGGATGCTAAAATGACTGATACGTTTGTGGGGGGGGGGTTACTTCTGCACCTTTAATTTTAGAATTTTGTATTGTCAGGCTCATATGTTAAAGTTTATTCTGATTAATAGTGAAAGTACAATAAATGTTTTATCTGCAGTTCCTTAATGTGTGGGAAAAATGCTTTGTGTGGTTTCGTTTCTTCTTTTTCTCAGGTCACTGCTCATTGTTTAAAGTGTGTTTATGATTCTGTAGATACTACATCCAGGGCTATTGCCACTGGCATTGTGTTGAGGAGGGTTGCCTGTCTGCATTCTCAGAACCTCCCAGAAGATGTAAAAATGAGATTTTAAATTCTCCTTTGGATAGAGATTTAGTTTTTAGACTCTCTGCTGCAGAGGTTATCAAAACATGTGATGGGAAGGGTAAGCTGATACAGCAAATCTCTCAGATTTTTAAGCCCTCCTTCTCAAAGTTTTCCATGGAATTGTCTGCTATCTTATCCAGTTTTGACAAGAAACAAGACAGTCACAGCAAAATGCTGGTAAGCAGATGTTTAAAAACAATGACAGGGAAGTCCCAAAAAGAAAACAGGAACCCATCAGAATAAAGGACAGGCAAACAAGTCAGAATAGTTATGTAAGGAACCAGTTTGTGATAGAGCCCAAATTCAAAATACTTTCACTTTACAACCTTCTCCCTTATTTGAGTTGTCTGGTAACCTTAGATTTAAAAGATGCATATCATCACATTTCTATCCATCTAGACTTCAGATTATTTAAAGATTTTAGGTCCTGTATCCCACTATCAGTTTTCTGCCTTATCTTTTGGGTTATCCATTGTACTAAGAATGTTATCAAAGTGTTTATCTCCAGTTATAGCCCATTGTAGGCAGGCTATCTACATTTTTCCATATTTAGATGACTTGCTTGACTTTGAAGAGTCTTTTTCAAAGTGTCAAGAAGTTCTGACTTCAGTGAGACATCTCCTATGCAGGCTTGGATTCCAAGAGAACATTCAAAAATCTTTATTGACTCTTGTACATAGGATTGTGTTCCTGGGGTATCTATTAGACATCTCAGTACAAAGAGCTTTTCTTCCACCAGAACAAATAGATCTGTATTTAGATCAGTTCCAAGGGGTTTTCTACTAAGACTTCAGTTATTGTGAGGGAGTTCCTCAGGATTGTGGATCTCATGATATGTATGAGTCTCATGATACCTTTGGAAAGACTCCACATGAGAAAGGTAAAATGGTATCTGAAGTATCTTTGGTCCCAGCACCGACACCCATTATCTTTTCAGATTCCAGTTCTGGGATTTGTGAGAAGAGAATTACCTTAGTCGAGACATCAGATATCCTTGAATCCAGGTCTCCCCTTCTCTCTTCCTGCTCCAAAACAGTCATCACAAACACCCCGGATGTTGCTTGGGGAACAGTGTCAAGGGGGATAAAAGTGCAAGGTACCTGGGATGACAAAGGCGGATACAAGCATATAAATGTAAACAAAATGGTTGCCATTCTCAAGGCACTCAAGTCTCTGAATCACCTATGGTCCTCAGGACCTCTTCAAGTTGTTACAGGTAATACCACAGTGAAGTGGTATATAAACAAGCAAAGGGGATCTAGGTCCCCCATGCAGATTAGCCATGCTAGCATGGGATATAGCTTTACAGCACAGTCTCACACTGTAGGCATCCTACATTCCGTCAGAGCAGAACTGTGTGGCAGACAAACTTGGCAGGGCAGGGGCAGACCCTCATGAATGGAAACTAGATCAGGGGTCTTCCAAGATTTGATCCATATGTGGGGAGTTCAAGTAGACCTTTTTGCCTCCTCACTGGACAATCAGCTGGCAAAATTCTGCTCCAGGACTCTATGCAAGAAGACCTGGAAGACAGATGCCATTTCTTTTTCTTGGAAAGGAATGTTCCTGTATGTTTTTCTGACCTTTCCACTGATTTCCATGGTACTTCTGAAGAATCCATAGGATTACTCAAACATCATCGTGACAACTTCCTTCTGGCCCAAGCAACAATGATTTCCTTTTCTTTTGGAATTGGCCAGGGGCAATTACCACAAGTTTCCTGTCAGACTGGATCTACTCACACAAGAGCAGGGGTATTTGATACATCCCAGCCCCGAACAACTTCAACTATCTGTCTGGATGATAAAACATAATACCTTTGAGACAATTGTTTACTGAGGATGTGTATCAGGGACTAATGAAAGCAAGAAAGTCTGTTACTAGAAAATCACATATTAGCAAATAGAAAAGGTTTCCTAGTTGGTGCCAACAACATAATTAGCACCCATTAAAGGCTAGTGTTTCTCTGGGTTTACAATATTTGTGTAAATTACTTTCCTATGGCCTGTCCTACTCCTCTATCAAAGGTTCATTGCCAGCCATTTTGGCATGCCTGCCCATGGGTCCTTGTCTTTCAAGACATTCGCATGTCAAAATGTTTTTGAAATGGGTATTGCATAAAAGACCTCCAATTAAACTGGTGGTTCATCCTTAAGATCTTAATTTTGTGTTAGATAAGCTAACACTTGCTCCATTTGAACATGCTCATCTGGCTGACTTGAGGTTCTTAACATGGAAAACACATTTACTATTTGTTCTGACTTCTGCAAGAAGAGTATCTGAGTTGTAAGCTCTTATGATGGGTCAACTTTATCTCATTTTCTACAGAAACAGGGTTTCCTTGAGAACTGGTGCTTCTTTTCTGCCTAAAGTGGTATCTATATTTACTTTAAGCCAAACTATCCATTTCCCTGTGTTCTTTCCTGAACTCAAGAGTGAGGGAGAAAGGATATTTTGTATCTTGGATGTCCACAGAAAACTCTGGCACTATCTTGAAAGAAGAAATTCCTTCAGAACTTCAGACCAGTTGTTAATTTCTTTTGAAAGTAAGAAGGGACAACCTCTGTCAAAGCAGACTATTTTTAGATGTTTATCTCTAGCTATTACCATTTGTTATTGCCACCACAACAAAACAATTCCAGGCAGGGTCAAAACACACATTACCAGGGCATTGGTTTTGTCTATGGCTTTTTAGAAAGGGTTGGATTCTGGAAGTATTCTAGAAGCAACAACTTGGCCCTCTGCACATGCTTTCACAAAGAACTACAAACTAAATTCCTTCTCCAGATCTAGCTCAGGCTTTACTAGGACCTTCCACTTCACCTCCCAGTTATTCTAAGCTATGTTAATTAGCCATATAGCTTAGGCTACTGCAGTAGTGATCAATATGAAGAACATAAAACAGATGTGTAAGTAAATTTACCATAACAGTTGATGTTTTAATGATCACTGCTGCAGTAGCCACTTCCTCTCTCTACCCCCCTGTTTTTAGTGTGTTTTTTATTCCAGGTTGTGAACATTTGCTTTTTGTTGATCCTGGTAATGTCCTGTCAGAGCTCAGCCTCCCTGTATTAGATGGCATGAAAGTTCCAAAGGTCTTTAATCAGTTCAGCTTGAGGCTAGTAAAGAAGTGATCATTCAAACATCTACTGTTATGGTAAGTTTACTTACACAACTGTACTTTCTTGGAAATTATACTTCTCTCCCAGTTATCTGTGCTTTGAAGCATAGTTACTCTAACCCAGGAGTATATTATATGAGCATGCAAGCTCAATGATTCCCATCTACTACTAGCCAGTGGCACAAGTTACTTATAAAATAATGTATTTCAGTTACAGCTGTTTTGGCACAGGTTGGGAATTTATTGTAGATATGATGTAAATGGACATGTTTTCACAAGGACACCACTGAATAGTTTATATGTTAGATGTGGTTACTTTTATAATGAATATATTAATATTCTCTCTATATTTATTTTTATATATGTAATCAGTGTTTATTCTGTTACTTATAATTAGCACTGGAAGATTCTGAACATATTTTATAGTACTGCATTTGTTCTAATGATGCTTGGCTAGGTTTAAATTTTTTTCCTATATTCAAAACTGCCCACTCCCTTTATTTTCTTCACACAATCAAAACTGTCAATTCCCTTCTCTTTCCCTTTCCTGTATAACTCTAATTTAATTCAGTAAAAGAAGTTTATTTTATTAAAACTTTATTTTATTTTATTAAAACTTTGTTGACTGGGATAGTCCCACTAGGCCAATGGCCTATTTCCAGCGGTGCCCTGAGGTGTTAATTATATTGACTAGGATAAATTTGGCCAGGGCTCCAAGGAACCTTCCCCTACTCTTCTTGATAAATGATGTGAGATCTTTTACAACCATCTGATCCACCAAAACAGGCAGACAGAGCTTAATTTTAACATTTCTTCTGAAGACTTTCTGCATAAAGACAAGGGGTCATCAATATAAATACAATTTTGTGATATTTTTCTGTTAATTCAATCCTCTGCTTCATTTTACCAGCACAGTTAGATAGTGGTGTGAACAGTTAAGGCACCATGTTATACAGTCTGTGACACTTGAAAACTTTTATGTAATAATAAAAGTGCAAAAAAACATACAACACAACCACAAACTAATAAAATAATAAAGTGGAAGGAACCCGCTAGGTGAAGCTCAGATTTTATTAAATGAATTAAGCACTTTTGTCCACTGTAACTGTGGTCAAATACCAACAAATGAGTTATACTACTTTTTGGAAAGTCTACACCCCAGGTAACTGTGTCTTCATGAAAAGACCCTTAAAAGTTGATTCACTAGTCTGTGATCTGGGAACTCATGTAGATAGCAGCCTAGTCTTCAGCCATGTGTTGCAGGTAGTAAAAAATCCTTCTATGTTGCCCAAATTATAAGCAAGGGCATGGCATCTAGGTCCAAAGAAGTCATCATACCACTGTACTCAGTCCTCATCAGACTCTTTATAGAATATAATGCCCTCTTTGGTATGTACCGAACAGACACATGCATCAACTGGAACGTCCACAAAGCTTCCTTACAAAAAGAATACAGGGAGTAAGGGAGTAAACACAATGTCCTACTCTGATTGTCTCAAACCCCTGTCTCTTTATTCTGTATCATACAGACTTCTGAGAGGTGATCTTTGCCTTGCATACAAGGCATCCTTGAACCCTGTTTTGATGAACCTTTTTCACATCTCAAAGCAAACATCATCAGTGAGCTATTCTGTAGGACAGAACAAATTCTTTATTATCACAATCATTATTTGACTTAGCAGTTTGATCTAGCAATAGAATGTCCAGACAATCAAATTTCAGCTAACAAAGCAATTTAAGATTTCAATACAAACACTAATGAATAAGAAAATACCTCAATGCTTGCATTTGATTCATTATTACTGTAAATGTATTTTGTGCATGGCTAATTGCTGTCTGTCAGATAATAAAACAATTTATATGTCTGTAGCTTTTGAACCAGTATTAATGAAGGTAAAATTAGTATATTGCTAAAAATCATGTCTGTGTTGCAAACATCAGTAACCCCTGTTAGTTCCAATATGAAATGATTGCAAGAAGAACCAGTAAGAATCAATATATTTTCAGCACTTCTGCTATAACAGATGAAAAGAAAAATAAGTAGAAAATTCAGTCAACAGTTTCAAATGATAGAAAAAGAAAGTAAAGCAGTGCATTGCATTTTCTTTTGGTGGGTGGGGATGGGCAAAGTCACCTCAGAACTTAATTACACTAATTCCATGGCCTTGCAACAGTGGTGAAAGGAGAACTTCCCTGATCAGTGCACAGTGGTTTAATGCACACAGTGAAGAAAAGGAGTTGTGAATAAACAGTTGCATTCCAAACGACTGCTTCATAAGGAAATGCAGAACTAACATTTTCTTTCGGTTGCACAAAAGTAAAGGCTTATACTTCAGCACCATACTAGTTATGCAGAAAAGGATGAGTAAGAATTGTAAGATTTAGCTCTGTATTCTTTGCAAGCAAAAATAATACTAGTTTCTGTGTAGCGATGCCCAACCTTTACAGTTACTGGAAGTCATCCCATGTTACAGTTACATCACAAGTTTTATCTCCACACCATTCATACATATTTCAAGTATTTTCCCAGGAGAATGAAAAAACCTCTCTCAGAATGCAGTGCTATTGGTTGGCATAGCAGGTACTTGACAGCCATATTTAAAACTTCCAAACCGGAAGTATTGGGCTTTCAGGTTGCTAATGGCTGAGGAACTTCACAGAAGTGCACAATGTCTGGTTTGTGTTACACAACTATTTCCAAAGTGATGAGCTTGGTGACCGTAAGTGAAACCTGAAATTAACTAGCTGTCTTTTCAGATTAAAGTATGACAGCATATCCCACAGTGGTTTGTCATCTTGCAAAACAGAAGCAGTATTTGTATATATTCAATGAGAAAAGCAAGCTTCAATAATGGTAACACAACAGTAAAATGTATATTTCCATTCATGACTCATTTTTTACTGGTTTTAATAACATTTTAATGTTCTTAATCATATCACAATGATTTTACAGTTTAACTTCTCTATCAGTTTGAATTAGTGTGACATTATGAAGCAAGTGTTAATAATGTCATTTGGTTTGAAAATTGTTAATATTTCCTTAAAATCATGGATTGCAAAAGTCAAAAACTCTGTTCTGAACATAGACTTGACCAGTTTTCATATATTAAGAATGGTAGAGTAGTGTATTATTTAAACATATACAGAAAGGACTCACTAGCTAACATTTTGGTTGTAATGGCTATGGCAGTGGCATATGAACTAGGACACATCTACTGATATTACATAAACAATTTGCATTTTTAGGAAACCATTTATGGATCTCACAAGTTATTTTGAATAACTTCAACATTTGGAAACAAACATTCATTATAAATAAGTGATTAAGGAAGGAGACCTGAATTATTCCAGAATTAACAAAATATCATATACAGCTGACTGTAAATTTAAACATTTATGGTCATACTGCACAATTTGGCACAGCTGATAAAATAGCCCACTAGAGAAAACCACAATCATGATATTGTTATTTCAAGTTGTGAACACAAAGTAGTTAAAGTGAATGTCGGTTCTCCTTTAAGTATCTTTGATCACTACTTTTTGCGCTTTAATATCTGTTTTGGTTGCAGGTCCTTTCCATTAGCGAAGAAAAGATATAACTTTAATGCTATTTAATATCTGGGTCTACTTGATTGTATTAATAATGTTCAATGGACCTCAGAGATAATGCAACACTCTTACAGAATATATAAAATACTAGAAACAATCTTTCATAAATTTATGGAAGCATCTTCATCTCATAAGCACACTTTAAATACTGCAAAGGCTCCTTACTGGTGCCCTTCCAAATTAATGTTGTTGTGTCTTTCGGCTTATCCGGGTCAGGGGTCACCACAGCGGAACTCCGCTAATATTTGGTAGTGGATTTTTATGTGCTGAGTTACCAGCCCTGATGCACAACCTTCAACGAAGGCACGCTCATTCACGCATGCCTCCACACAGAAGACGCTCTAGCTGAGAATCGAACGGGACAACGTCTTGCTGTGAGGCGACAATGCTACCACAGCACCACTACCGCGGGCCCTTCCAACTTAATAAAGAAGAAAAAGTGTTTATACCAAAATACAAGAAACACCCTAAATCAAGGGCTAAAACTAATTAGATAAGAATTATGTTATTTTGAAAAATAAAAACAAGCCTACTTATGAAGTGAAGCTGGAAGCAATGCCTACTAATAACCCCCCCCCCAAAAAAAAAAAACAACAACAAAAAAAAACAGGATGTAAATGTTTTTCAGTACTGTTTAAGAACTTAAGAATGGTTTATTTAGTTCTTTTCAGTTCAGTTCTATTTAGCTTGCTAATTTCCCTTAAGTTTACCACTTAGATAGTCTCGCGGTTAGCTCTTGATTTTTGAAATGATCAGTGAGTGTTTTAAAGAGTTCTTGTTAGCCTTCATTTCTTTTCAGAATTAGTATGCTTTTGAAGTCCCAGTGCTATTTATCTTTTCTGTTATATAGTTTATTACTAATATAATTCTGAGTTAAATTTACCTTTAAATTTGTACTGTTACAGTTTGTAAGACTGAACACTCATAAGAGCGAATGTTCTTACATGCTTGTTTTTCATCTTTTGTCTCCTTTCCTTCTGAGACTGCAGAATAGCGAGGCCTGGGGGGGTTCCCTCTCTGCAAAAAATATTGTTTTTCTCTCTATTTTTTTTCTTGTTCAGTCTTTCGAGTTTTGATGCAAAATATCACTCTTTTTGTTTTCACACTTATGACAGTTCACTTAATGATGAGACAATCATTTGTGCCACATACGGATATGGCTTTTGAAATAAATCAGTACTATAATCACCTCAATTGGTAAGGTGAGTTTTTAGTTTGTTTTTGGTCAGACTTGATTGATTGTGTATTTGAGAACTTTAAAAATATGATTTTCTTTTCTTTGTTTGAAGCATGTACCTTCATAGTAAGAATCATTTTGAAAATGACTTACTCCAGCAGAGGTCCACAGGAAGCATGTATATTGTAATAACGTATTGAAAATATTAATCTTGTTGCATCACCAACAGTTTTTCCCGGTCATTCATAGCTATAAATTCAGATCGCAGTTGTGGGTATGTATTCTACTAGATGCAGTTTTCACAATCCATCACTAATCTAGTCGTCTGATTGTACTGCTGTACTAAAGTAATGCTCCATTGCTTTTGTAGATAATCCATAATGTAGGACAAGGTGTTTCAGGGTTTGCTGTGAACTGGGTGCATAGTACCATCATATGGACTAAAACACAGAGAGGAACCATTGAGACAGCTGACCTTGATGGACGGAACAAGGAAGTCCTCATGCAAAATTTGATTTACCCCACAGTCATCACCATTGATCCTACTGAAAGGTAAGATGCTTAATAAGTTTTATGTTTGAAGCATCTGCATTTTATTTTATTCTGCAATAATTTCAAGATTTTCCCTTTGTTTTCTCCATTTCTAAAATGCATCATGTTATACGGCTTCAGTGCAAAGTTTGTCACTGCATAGCATGATTACACTTGGCCACTAGGCATGCTCTCAACTGTTTTGTACGAATGTAGGAAGTAATGAAAATATCGGCTTACTAATCTCTGTGTGATGTGTATGTTTGTGTATATACACACACACACACACACACACACACACACACACACACACACACACACACACACATGCACATACTTATATACAGTGGATATAAAAAGTTTACACACCCCTGTTAAAATGCCAGGATTTTGTGATATAAAAAAAGAGACCGCAATAAATCATTTCAAACCTTTTCCCACCTTTAATGCGACCTATAACCTGTACAATTCAATTGAGAAACAAACAAATGTGTTAGGAGAAAAAAATATAAAAAATAAAAAAATTATAATACCCTGGTTGCGTAAGTGTGCACACCCTTAAACTAATACTTTGCTGAAGCACCTTTTGATTTAATTACAACATTCAGTCTTCTTGGGTAGGAGTCTATCAGCATGGCACATCTTGACTTGGCAATATTTGCCCACTCTTCCTTGTAAAAGCACTCCAAATCTGTCAGATTATGAGGGCATCTCTTCTGCACAGCCCTCTTCAGGTTACCCCATAGATTTTCTATTGGATTTAGGTCTGGACTCAGGCTGGGCCATTCTAAAACTTTAATTTTCTTCTAGTGAAGCCGTTCTTTTGTTGATTTGGATGTATGCTTGGGGTCATTGTCGTGTTCATAGGTTCATAGGTAGGTACTAGGCTATTGGCCCTAGGGCCTATATAAGCCTAACCAAAGGTACCCTGGCTTTCGCCACCCAAGAAAATTATTTTCCTGTGCCACTGTCGAGCAGAGCCACAGAAGTGATCCCCGGGGTGAATTTCCTATCTCCCATCCAATCATCAAGATTTTTCTTGAAGAGTGCTAATGAGGAGCTTTGTTTGATATAGATAGATAGTTTGTTCCACAGTATGGGAAGTCTCTGGGACAGGAATCTATCCCTCCAGCATGTTCTGTTTATTGTGGTGACGAGGTTTAGGTCCCTAGAGTGTGTAGCTTGTAGGGACTGGGATTTCTTTAAGTGGAGCATGTCTAAAAGCTCTGGGTTTGACATAGCTTTGTGTGTTAGGCAGAGATCGCCTCTGAGTAGGCGATATGCAATAATGGAATAAAGCTGCAGTTTTTTGAGAAGGTCTGCATAGGGCATCTCTTTGAGGCCGGTAATCCTCTTTGTGAGGTATTTCTGTGGCCTTTCCAGTTGTTGTAGATGTCTTGTGAGGTATATACCAAAAGGGGCATTGTACTCTATAATGGGTCTAATGAGTGATGAGTAGAGGGGAACAATGACCTCTTTTTTCCTGGATGAGAAGCCTTTTGTGATGAAGTGTGCCATATAGAAGGATTTCCTGACTACTGTGGCAATGTGATTATCAAAGGAGAGACTACTGTCCACCTGTGTCCCAAGGTCTCTTATCACACTTTCGGTGTTAAGTAGACTACCACCTATGTGGTAGTTCATGGGTACTGAGTTTTTACCAAAAGGAATGACAATGCACTTTTTGGCATTGAGCTTGAGGCCATGGCTTTGACACCAGGCATCTGTCTCAGCAAGGCCCTTTTGTAGGATGTCCACATCTTTTGGAGTTTTGATTATGGCTCCTAGTTTGCAGTCATCTGCGAACTTCATTAGCCAAAGACCTTCTGTGTTGGCCTGTACTTCAGAGAAGTAGATACCAAACAGGAGAGGACCCAGGACTGAACCCTGTGGTACTCCACTTGTCACTGGCCTGAAGCTAGATTTGGAGTCTGCTACTTTCACAGTGTGGGTTCTGTCTGTGAGCCAGTTGGCAACCCATCTTGGGACATAGGGATTTATACCTAGTTTAGTGAGTTTATCTATAATTCCAGAGTGGGGGATGGTGTCAAAAGCCTTGGAGAGATCTAGATAGGCTGTGTGAACCACCTTACCCTCATCTACGGCTTTGGTGACTGCTTCAAAGAAGTCTATCAGGTTTAGGAGACATGATCTGCCTTTTACAAACCCGAACTGGGTGGGGTCCTGAGTTTGGAGATTACCAATGTCATTGTTTATAAGTTCCATGATGATACGCTCCATAGCCTTGCAGACCAGGCTCGTTAGGCTAATGGGGCGGTAGTTTCCGGGGTCTGTGGTGGCTCCCCCTTTGTGGAGTGGGATAACTGTTGCTGTGCACCATTCAGTGGGCACATAGCCTGAGGTGAGGCTATGATTGAACATGGTACTTTGGTGGGGTGCCAGTTCATTCTGTAGTTCATGTAGAACACAGCCTTGGATGTCGTCAGGTCCCAGGATGCTGTGTTCTTGGCTTTGGATAGTGTGTTTTTTACCTGTGCAGCCGTGATTATAGGAACTTTGCATTCTTCTGGTATAGAGATGGGCCCTTTAGGGGATGACAGAGGGGTAAAGTTAGCACTAAAACCTATCTGCCAGGATGTTGGCAATATCCGTTGGTTCTATATATTTAGTGCCATTGTGCTGTAACTCAGAGCAGATCTGAGTGTTGCCATTGAGATTCTTGACATAGTTATAGAATGCTTTGTGGTTGTCTTTAGAGTCAGTGGCAATTTTGTTTTCATAGCTAGCTTTGGAGGATTTTATGAGGGATCTCAACTTCTTACTGAAGCTGACCAGGGAGTTTCTCCAATCATGGGATTTTACTCTTTTTTGCAACAGTTTCTTTCTTCTGTTGTAGAGTTTGTTTATGGCAGGGGACCACCAGATTGGCTTCCTTTGTTTGGAGGACAGCATCTTGGTTCTGTTAGGGATTGCATGATCCATGCACTCATGTAAGTGCTTATAAAGGGCATTTGTGTAGGATTCAGCAGTCATACCTCTATTGTCCGTCAGCATGGATGTCGTGAAGTTTGCCACTTCTGTCTTAAGAAGCATGAAGTTGGCTTTGGAGAAATTTTTTACTGTGGTTTCCCTAATGGGGGGTGGGGGAGGGATGTGGATGTCTAGGGTGATTAGCTTATGGTCAGATCTGACCAACGAGGAATTGACCTCTGGTGTGGAGCACCAGTTGCCCATGTTGGTAAAAACCAGGTGTAGGATATTGCTGCCCCTGGTGGGGGTGTAGATAAGTTGATCCAAGGCATTGGAATTTATGAATTCCAGAAAACGTTGAGCACAAGAGTTGGTACATGAGTAGTTTTCCCAGTTAATGGTAGGGTAGTTGAAATCACCCATTATTAGGGTGTTAGGTTGTACCCTAATATTTTCCAGTGTATTAAGAAATGAGGAGTGGGAATCCTGGGACATGGTGGGGGATATGTAGCAAGCTACAATTTGGATTGCGGTCTTGCCCAGAGTTAGTTGCACTTGGATAATCTCGGATGCATTATGCTGAGCAACTAGACTGGAGGTGTGGATATCCTTAATGAATATGGACACGCCTCCGCCTTTAGTGTTTCGGTCCAGGTTAGGTGGCTGAAAGGTGTGGTATTAATTATAGCCTGGTAATGCAGGGGTGCTCTCTGGAGCCTTGAACCAGGTCTCTGTCACTGCACAAATATCGATGTTCTCCATTTTAAGGAGTGCCTCGAGAGAGTGCATTTTTAGGTTTAGACTTCTAGCATTGAGTAGCAATACCCTCAGATTCTTCTTGCCTGTACCTATTAGGGTGGTGAATTTGTCATTTGAACCTTGCCTAAAAAAGGCACTATAGGGGTGGCTAGAGCCTTAGCCAGTATCCGGAATCCCAGGGGTGACAGGTGCAGGCCATCTCTGGCAAAGCATTGTGGCTTGTCAATCATGTCATCCCAGGCAGACAGATACTGGATCCCCTTAGAATGACACCAGAAGCTTAGCCAATTGTTGAAAGGTGAAATTCCTCTTCATCTTCAGCTTTCTAGAGATGCCTGAAGGTTTTAGGCCAAACGTGACTGGTATTTGGATCTGTTCGTAATTCCCTCCACTTTGACTCAAGCCCCAGTTCCAGCCGAAGAAAAGCAACCCCAAAGTATGATACTGCCACCACTGTGGGGATGATGTTCTTTTGGTGATGCAAAGTGTTGTTTTTGCGCCAAACGTGCCTTTTGGAATTGTGGCCAAAAGGTTCAACCTTGGTGTTATCAGATCAGAACACATTTTCCCACATGCTTTTGAGAGACTTGATGTATTGTTTTGCAAATTTTAGCCAGGCCTGGATGTTTCTCTGTGTAAGAAAAGGCTTCTGTCTTGCAACCCTACCCCATAGCCCAGACATATGGAGAATACAGGTATTTGTTGTCACATGTAGTACACAACCAGTACTTGCCAGAATTCCTGCATCTCCTTCAGTGTTGCTGTAGGTTTCTTGAGAACCTCCCTGGCCAGTTTTTGTCTTGTCTTTTCATCAATTTTGGAGGGATGTCCGGTTCTTTGCAACGTCACTGTTGTCCCATATTTTCTCCATTTTTTGATGACTATCTTCACTGCGTTCCATGGTATATCCAATGCTGTGGAAATTTTTTTGTACCCTTCTCCTGACTGATAGCATTCAAGAATGACATTTTTTGATGCTTTGTAAGCTCTGTGCGAGCCATGGCTTTTGTTGTAGCAGGCAACTGAGTAAATGTCAGGAAAATCCTACTAGGACAGCTGAACTTTATTTGGGGCTAATCAGAGTCTCTTTAATTGATGGTGGGTGTGTACCCAAGAAGACTGAATGCTGCAATTAAATCAAAAGGTGCTTCAACAAAGTATTAGTTTAAGGGTGTGCCCACACAACAAAATATTAGTTTAAGGGTGTGCACATTTATACAACCAGCGTATTGTACATTTTTTATTTTTTTATATTTTTTCCCCTAACAGATTTGTTTGTTTTTCAATTGAATTGTACAGGTTATAGGTCACATTAAAGGTGGGAAAAGTTTTGAAATGATTTATTGTGGTCTCATTTTTTTGTATCACAAAAACCTGGCATTTTAACAGGGATGTGTAAACTTTTCATATCCACTGTGTGTGTGTTTACGTGTGTGTGTGTATGTATGTATATATATATATATATATATATATATATATATATATATATATATATATATATATATATATATATATATACAGTTTTTGCATGGTAGAAATGTATTGCCACTTAGAAGCCCTGTTCTCTGACTGCAAATATAATGTGTATAACTTTTACTACTTGCCAGCGAGTCCAGTCACAAAGCTTTGCTATCTGGTGACACCTGAAGAACAGCAGGCTATGTACAACATAGTAAGTGCAGGTGGGTACACTCTTCTGTCACATGGACATTTATCAATTATTCATAGCACAGACCCTTGTCAGACTTGAATAAATGATTGTACTACACTGAAAGTGCACTGATATATGTGTGTGTGTGTGTGTGTGTGTGTGTGTGTATATATATATACATATATATATATATATATATATATATATATATATATATATGATGCCTTTCCTTTGTTTGAAAGTCAGATGGTTGATTATTGCTTGATGCAGCATTACATCAAACATATTTGGTCAATGTATATAGAATAAAGTGAAAATGGATTATATGTGTGCGAGTGTTTAAATGTGTGTGAATATGTGCATATGTACGAGTGTGTGCATGTGTTTGAATCATATGTTTGTGTGTGGGTGTGTGACTGAATGTATGCAGTTTTGTGTGTGGAATTTAGGTTCCAGGTGACTTGTTGCCTATTAGTGTGAGATCTCTAACAGTGGGGAAAAGAGTTTTTCCTAATTCTTCACTGTTGTGAAATCTGAGTTAATATATTTAATTAGCATGGGGTGTAATGGGGGTGCAGGGGAGCTTGCCCCCTGCAAAAAGCACATTTTTCACATATTTTTGATGTGTTGTTCTTTTTTGACATAGTGTGTTCAATATATTGTTTTGTATATTGAAACACTGAATTAGTGCTATTCATCACTTCACTATAGACCCTATATATATGTGTGTGTATAAGGGTCTATATCACATAGTCAAAGTTTAATAACTTCTTACACAGAATGTTTGAACCATCCTGTTTGAAGTTAAAAAACTTCAACTATGGATAAAAAACAAAAAAAAGAAAAGAAAACAAAATAAACTGTTGTAAGCTGGCGTCAAGCCCCCCTGCACCCCACACCCCTCACTACTTAAATATACCAATTCCGAGATCGCACCACATTGAACAAAATGGAAACCTCCCCTTACGGAGATTTCCATTGAAATGCTCCAACATTTGCAAATTCGAACTTATGGTCTCGACCATATGAGGTCGAACTTGCAGAAGTTCGACTATCTGATAGGAACCCTATATATATATATATATATATATATATATATATATATATATATATATATATATATATATAAAATATCATGTGTTTAAATTCTCCTTCTAATTCTCACTATGTTATCTTCTCCATCATATTAGCATATTAACTTTCCTTCTTTGCGCAACCATCAGGTATCCACTTTGACAATCACTAAGAACTGAATTATAGCTAAAAAAATCCTTTTTTTTTCAGGATATGGGTAGTGTCCTTAAAATAAAAAAAGAAATAATGAAAACAAGAATATACAGTTTGAAGATACTTTACATGAATGGTGATGTATGATTATATAACCTACTCAAAAAAGTAGTACGATTAAAAGATTAGAAGAATTAAATAATCTTTTGGGTATGCATAAGGCATTTCTTTTATGGTGAGAGTAACAAAGCAAGACCTTTGATGAACAGACTGTCAAGTTTATACATTAGAATATGGGAAGGCTAGTAAAATAGTTATTCTGGGTTTAGGTTCACAGGCTCATAGAAGTTACTAGGCTAGCAGCCCTAGAGCCCTTACAAGCCTAGCCATGTTAATCCCAAGTTGCCCCAATTGTCCATATTAGATGGT
Source organism: Protopterus annectens (assembly GCF_019279795.1). NCBI lineage: Eukaryota > Metazoa > Chordata > Ceratodontiformes > Protopteridae > Protopterus > Protopterus annectens. The sequence continues at coordinate 1,296,767,373 of NC_056728.1, read as the reverse complement.
TGTAATTCGCAGAGTGATTCTATGGTTAGCACTGACTACCGTTGTCCATGAGAGATGTGGGTGCACCCCCCCCCCGGGTGAATTTGTGGTTTCCCATCCATTTGTCTAGGTTGCTCAGTGAGGTGCTCTGCTTCATGTGAATTGGAAGTTTATTCCAGAGGAGTGGTAGTCTCAGGGAGATATATTGTATTTGTCTGTCCATAATGTTCTGTTAATGTCACAGGCTACGTTAAGATCCCTAGAACAATTAATTCTTGTGCCATTAGATTTGCAGCTGTGCAATATTTCCATCAGGCCAGTGTCAGAGACACTCAGCAGCCTATATGATACAGAGTACAGTGACAGGACTTTCAGTCTATCCACGTATGGCATGGTTTGGAGGTCCTGTATTTTCTTGGTGAGGGACCTCTGTGGTCTCTCAGCTGCTGCAGGTGTCTGGTGAGGTAGATGTAAAAGGGAGTATTGTACTCTATTAGTGGTCTGATAATGGTCAAGGACAGTGGGGTTATAACATCCTTAGACCTGGATGTGTTGCCTTTACTTTTGAGATGTGCAATGTAGAAGGCTTTCCTTACCACTGTGGAAACTTGATGGCCGAAGTTCAGATCTATCTACTTGCATTCCCAGGTCTCACACCACTGGGTTTGAGCTTAGAAGGGCTGTTGTCAATACGGTAATTAGTGGGGAATTCCACTTTGCCAAAGGGAATAATAATGCACTTTTTTCCATTTAGTTTTAGACAGTGGCTTTGGCACTTATCATTTGCCTGTTTTAGCCCCTCCTGTAATATGTTAACATCATTGGGGGACTCAGTATTGCACCCAATTTGTAATCATCAGCAAACCTGGTAAGCCAAAGGCTGTCTACTTTGGTCTATACTTCCAAGAAATCGATTCCGAACAGTAAAGATCCTCAGATATAGATCTTCACAACACAACCTGATCACAGTTCAAAAACCCCAATGCCCTGCTGGCCAGCTTCTCTTATCCTTTACACTTGCTAAGAAATGGAATGCCCTGCCCTTGTCACTTAGGACCAGTACCAACCTAAACAACTTCAAAACTCTGCTTCATTCCTACCTCTTTCATAACAGAATTTGCAACTGCACTCCTCTGCCTTTAATACCTAAACTTTCTACTCCATTTGCCCCAGACTAACCTCCTTCTATTCTGCACCTGTTCTCCTTTCTATAATGCACTATGCTTAGTGAACAGCACAGTAAAACAGTATTATCCCAAGTATTGCCTCTCTCTCAAAACAAAAGTGGAATTGTTGTGTTTCTTCTGTTACAACCACCTGATACTTGTTTCTTAGAGTGACTTAGACTTTACTTGTTTACTGGAATTATCATTGTAATTCAGAATTTGAACATGGATTTGCATGTACTTTGAAATTATTTTTGTAATCTGTATATATAAATGTATTGATTTGTTTGTTTGTTTTGGAGCTTTTCTTCCCGGGCCTCCACTGAAAACGGGCCCAATAGCCCAGTGGACTTCCCCGGTAATCAAACTGAAATAAATAAATAAATAAATAAATAAAGGACCCAACACAGATCCTTGTTGAGTCACCAACTTTGACAGTATTTGTTTTGTCGGTGAGCTAATTGGCTACCTATCTAGCGACATAAGGGTTAATCCCCAGCTGGGAGACTTTCTCAGTGATACATTAGTGAGGAATTGTGTCAGTTGCCTTGGCTAGGTCAAGATAGGTGGTATGCACTGTCTTACATTCATCCAGGGCTTTGGTTACTTTCTCGAAGAAGTCCAAGAGGTTTATTAAGCATATTCTACTCTTAACAAAGAAAAATTGGGTTGGGTCTAAAGTTTGAAGGTTGCCTATGTCCTTGTTGTAAGGTCCATGATGATTCTTTCCATGGTGTAGCTAATATGACTGGTTAGACCTATGGCTCTGTAGTTCCCAGGGTTGGTTGAGTGCCTCCCTCTGTGCAAGGAGATTACTATTGCTGTTCTCCACTCTGCTGATATGAAGCCAGTTCTCAGACTGTGGTTAAAGAGAACATTAAGTGGGTCTGCTAAGTCCTGTTTTAGATTGCTTAGTGAGCAACCTGGGATGTTATCTGGTTCCACTGAGGACATATTTTTAGCCTTTTTGAGTGCAGGTAAGACCTGATCTCTAGAGATACTATGCAGAGCACTGGTGTTGGGTATGCTTTGAGGTATAGCCGGTGGGGCCAGGGGTTGTGAAGTTTGTGTCAAATCTGTCAGCTAGCAGTTTGGCAATTTCCTCTGGTGCAGTGTGAGTGGTATCATCTACTACCAGTTTGGCACATAGCTGGGCATTCATTTTTAGATTACAGATATACTTAAAGAATGCCTTATGATTATGCTTAGCTAAGGGCACTACTTTAGCTTCGTAATTAGCTTTAGATGTTTTTACAAGATTTATGATTTGCTTGTTCCAGCTACGGAGAAAATTCTTCCTCTGCTGAGTCAGTTCCCTCCTATTCTAGGACATCAGTTTCTTCCTCATGTTATATAACTTGTTTATACTTTAGGTCCACTAGGGTGGACCTGGTTTTGATCTGGTCAGGTACAGCTGAGTATACAGTTGCTTAAGTGTTTATACAGGGCTTCTGAGTACACCTCAGCATAGGTGCCATTGCTGTCTGTGAATGCGGGGTGGGGGGGTGGGACTGTAAAACTTTTTATACCATCTCTTAGTAGTTTGTAGTTTGCTTTGGAATTTCGTTTAGCTCCTGTGGGGGTGTCAGGTGCAATAGTTACTTTGAATGAGACAGTTTTATGGCCCGAACTTACCAGGGAAAGCATCACACAGTGGGGAGTGCAGTGACTCCCCATGTTGGTGAGTACTGTGTCTAGGACATTTGAGCCCCTTGTGAGGGTGCAGACTATCTGTTCCAGAGCATTTGAATTGACAAAGTCCAGGAAGCTCTAGGTGAGCATGTTTGCACTTGTGTATGCCACCTAGTTGATGGAAGACTAGTTGAAATCACCCATGACTATGGTGTTTGGCTTTCTGGCGAGTGATTCCAGTAAGTGCAGATAAGCAGTTGCTTTTTTTGGTTCATGATGGCGGTATTTTACCTATAGTTAATTGGACATGGAGTATTTCAAGAGAGTCATACTGTCTGACCAGTCTTCAGGTGCACTTGGCTTTAATGAAGATGGATACACCTCCACCTTTGGTTCTTTCATGCTCATTTTGAGGTCTGAACATGTGGACTGCATTGTAGCCTTGCACAGCTAGGGTATTCTCAGTAGCCTTGAACCATGTCTCAGTGACTGCACAGACGTCAGCATCTTCCAAGATGAGGAGTGCTTCCAGAGAGTGCAGCTTCATGCTTAGACTTCAAGCATTAAACAAAACTTGCCTTGAGTTTGGTCTCTAAATCTATACACCTCTGTATAATTAATGCTTGCCGCTCACTGTCATGTTTCCCATATTTTAATATTTCCTACAGTATTCCAAAGCCAAAGTAATCCACATCCCACCTTGATTGCAATAGTTTTTCAATATTCTCTTCATAATGAAATCATTCCTATATGAGATGTGATGGTTTCTTTCATTACTTTTGAAAAGATAAGTACTTTTCAGTGGCTTTATTTTCTTTCCTTTTCTTACTTTACTCATTCTGACATAGTAAATAGCAGTGTTTAGGTTTTCGCTGTTTGTAGGACTACTTGCTAACCTTTGTGGTAGGGAACTCAGTCTATCTATGACAGACTCAATGTGTACTCCTTTCCTCTGTAGTATAACTGTAGCACATCTACAATTTTATTGCTCTGGTTCCATTTGTCTAATCATGCTTATAAACCTCTGATGTTAAAAAGCTCTAGGAATTTTATAAATGATCAATTCCTTTGTTACTTTGGAAAACATAATGACATTGTGAAACAAGATATCTTAAATGTTTCTACAGCTTTTAAACCTAACCAAAATCAAAACGAAAATTCAAACAGAAATATAAAAGGCAACTGTGAAAAACACCAACACAGTAGGAAAAACAGTTTATTTAGCGCTTTCATCTGCCAAATGGCTGGACTTCCTCAGAATATTCTGAGGAAGTCCAGCCATTTGGCGGATGAAAGCGCTAAATAAACTGTTTTTCCTGCTGTGTTAGTGTTTTTCACAGTTGCCTTTTATATTACAGCTTCAAAATCTGATAAAATGTAATCTTTGTATGTAGCATTTAGTCATAAATGAAATTTAGTACTCTTTTTATTTGAGATCGTTCTTTCAATGCAGTTTTGTTTAGCATCCTTAGTACTATTTTTTAAAGGCTAAGATGGTATAACTTCAGCAGTTTTCTTATAGTGAATTTTTATAAGTTATTACCAGTAAAAAACAATCATCATAGTAAAGTTCAAGGTACCTAAATGCATTTTGGACATTTTTTCAAAAGAATCCTATCATTTACTTATTTTTCCTAAGTACATTTTTCACATTTTATTTCTAACATTTATTTCTGTGCACTAGAAATTTAAATATTTTAAATTTGTGAAAGAGCTATACATTCATCAGTAATGATTATAAGACTGTTTTTGTGTTTGTGCTCTTTCTTCTATTTGCTGTCAATTATTAATTGTTTTTCGGGCACTTAAGCAGGCAATAATGCTCAACATGGTGTGTGTTACTAGGGTCTATATTATAACAATGAACGATCAAATGATCGAACGTTGTTATATTGAACTCAAAAGTTCGAATAAACAACACATCGAACTACCAGAACAGCAATTTTTTTGCCCAAGGAAAAAAAAAATCGCTGTTCCCAAAAAAAACAAAACACGTTCAAACATTACATAAAGTAGGGGGCTTCACCCCCCACATTGCCCCAAGTGGGGGGTGTCCCCCACACCCCTCTACTTAAATATACCAACTCTGAGATCGTACTACAGTGCCAAAAACTGCAAAGTGACAGAAGCAGCCAAGCAACTTCTTTCCCAGGGAAAGAATTTGCTTATATGCCGCTTTGTCATTTTGCGTTTTCGACATTTGAAGTTCGACCAAGACGCATTCAACAAAATGCGTCTTCAGTCTTCAGATAGGAACCCGTGTTGCTATATAAATAATGCATGCCCAAGGGTGTTCTGAGGCCTGACGCTGTAGGTGGATTTTCAAAAATTGTCCATTTATTTACCTCATTATTTTGGTCCCTTATTCATGGAATTTGTGGTTTGTTGGTAATCATTTGGGATTGAATTCACTAAATATTGACATAAATTTGAGTTTCAGACTTTGTTTCCTTCAGAAAATGCATGCTAACATGAATCCTGTGTTTCTTTCTAATTTACACTTTTATAAGAACAGTATTTAAAATCTGTACAATAAAAAAGCAAAATTGATTACATTCAGTATGTTGTAAATCTAACTTACACATTTTAACAAAAAGTTTTAATGGAAGAATAATCGGCTGTCATAAAGTTAGATCTAGTGGGAAAGTGGCCATTGAATCTGTTTGTTTCCTGAAGCAATGGCTGGGATTCATAGAAAAGTCCCTCAAAGCTGCACAGATGTAAATGGTAAGCATTGCATAGTCTGATGTAGCCTTCTGCTGGTCAGATATTTATCCGGGCTTGTATCGCACCAGCACACTGAGAAAAAAGTGCATACTAAATTAATTGACTTGCATTTTGTGGACATGTAGCATTAGGCAGGATCAGTGGAGGAGCCATGCTAGCAAAGTAGACATGATTGGTGCCAGTTCAATGTACTGAAAGTGCTCTAGGTTATGTCGATCCACACATGGATTAAAGTGCCACTCTGCTGCCGTATGTGCAGTGGCATACAGTACAAGGATGACCAGCATAGTGAAGTACCAACCCAGGTATTCTTATAACAGGAGATAGCAAAGCTGAAAAAGGTAGAATATCAAGCAGAGGAACTCATACAAGGATTAGCATAATGAATGGCTGGTGTGGTAGGGAGATAGGTACATTTTTTTCTGAGGGAAAGGCTCCAATTTTTCATATAAGAAAAGGAAGGGTAGTTAGTGAAGTAATTGAGAAATGGTTATTGGAGGGCTAGATGGAGATGGGAATCTTGTAGGTAAGGATAACAGTGGATGGACACAGACAGACAGGCAGAGGCTGGACACTTGCAGAAAGGAAGGGCTAAGCAACAAACATACAAGCAGGGATTACACAAATATAGAGAGTTGTATAGGGAACATGGTGGATGCTAGACTGGTACAGAGACTAATTGACTTGTATATAAATCATCTTTGTGGCTGTCACATTTGCAGGCTGTGCATCTGTAGGTCTGGCCTGATGAATGGGGCCTGCTGATTATGTTACTTAGGGATCCATGCCAAGAAATGTTTCTTACTTGTGGAGTAGATATTCAGTTGTCAATACACCTCAGACAATACTAGCCAAGACCACATCACACCCCTCTGGGTCACTATCTAAAGAAAAGCCACTATTTTCCCTCAAGTAATAACCATGGAGGCCATCAATGATTCCTACAGGTAATCTTCAGCAGGTAGATCTTCCACTTCCTGCTGAGAGGCAAGCCTGGCAACCACTTGTGACCCAGCACCAGAGGCATCAACTGGTACAGGCTGAGGTGACTGCCATCTCTTTTCTGACATCACAACTGGACTTGTGGGGGGGACGGGACAAAAAAGACCAATTAACATGCACCTACATTACACATAATATGAAAGCTTTATAATGCAGTATTGCAACAGTGTAAATGGCAAACCACCAAAGGCCATCCAGTGGAAAATGTTGTGGAATAAATCCAGGAAACCAACCAGTCAGTAAAAAATATTTAATACCCTCAGTTGAATAAAGCCAAATCCAACACAACACAAGGTAAAGGTGAAGCACTTTGCTGTGTTGGATTTGGCTTTATTGAACTGAGTGTGTTAAATATTTTTTTATGACTGGTTGGTTTCCTGGATTTATTCTACAGCATTTTCCACTGGATGGCCTTTGGTGGTTTACTTGTTTTTTTTCTGGGTCATTTTGAACGCATTGTTTTTTGTTTAACAGTGTAAATGGCACAAGCACCCCACTGCCAGAAGAAGCACTTATGTCTCTTACAACATCTGAAGAAGAACTTAATGCAATCATTGTCCATTGAAAAGAAAAAGGTGGAAAGAAAAGAATTTTTGCAATAAAATTATGTCTCTGTCTCTTACCTATACTTCCTACTGGTTCGGGGGAAGATGCCACCACAGGTTATTCTAACAACCACTGCACTGCTCACCAGAAAGTGATAAGCTCATGCTAGGCATTCACCTTGTACAAAGAGTCACCATAGTGGCCCAGAAGGTACTCCTGAAGGTACCCATGGGGAAAGAACAAGAAAATCTTGCACTTCCCCTGACACCAGGCAGGATCCTTGCAGTTCTGCATGCCTGAAGCAGCAATGGTTACTCAGTCAGTTCTGCTTAAAGAGCAAAATGGGAGCCTTATGTGCATTGATGCATCTTCAGACATCGTGTGACACACACCAAAGTGCAGCAATGAGGAGCTAGAAAAAGGCTCTGCAGAGCAGACCTGTGGTGCTATGAACGTCACAGATGCAGTACATGAACATATAGTGCACTTGTGTCTATAGGCCTAGGCTAGGCAGGGACAAGCAGATTAGTGCCTCATAGTGGTACTGATTCAGAACCAGTTGCAATAAATTCCCTCATTAACATAATTTTTTTGTAAATGCAAATGTAGTAAATGTGAATGAATGGCTCTGGTTTTCATATCTGTGATGCCCACATAAAGTGTGCAGATATGAAACTATGTAAAATCACCTGTAAACTATGCAATACTGCTTAATTTTTGCCAATATATGTAACTAATGCCTATTTTGTAGATTAAATGTAAACACAATATTTTTGTAAATTTGCTGTGAATACTGATTTGTTGTAATAGTGTGGAATTTTGCATCAAGACATTGTGCATTTTGGGGCCGGCAGACTTACTTTGCCAGCATCCTTTTACAAATACCAATTTGTTGATTTTTTAATACGGAAAGAGGGAAGGAAAGAAACAGGGAAATGGGGGAGAGCAGATAAGGGAACACAGGATGTGTAGGATGATACACGACTGTTGTGCTGGAGGAGGTGGAAGAAGATGAGTAATTTTTGGGGAGATAGACCACCTTTCTCAGAAAAAAAAAAAAAAAAAAAAAATATATATATATATATATTTATATATATCTGTGTGTGTGTTTATATACACAAATGCATATATAAAAGGGAAGATGGAGAGGGATAAAGGGTAGAAAGAACTGATAAGCATTAGGAAAGAGATACGGGTATTGGTGATAACATGAAGACAGATAAGACAGATGAGGTGGTAGCTACACATTAGGTTGGGGTCAGAAATGGAAGGGGACACAGACAAACAGAAGGTGAACAAATGGCCATGGGGAGGAATTACAGAAATGTGCAGCAAAGTGTGGATTTGATACAGGAAGGTGGGTGTACAGATTATGGGGGATGGGATGGCCAGCACTCTCAACCTAGCCTGGAGAACCTCATAAAGAGCCTTGCCCTGAAAGGCCTGGGAGAAGAGACTCTGATGCTAAGGGGGTTGAGGCTAGCAGTGGCTCGGTGGGTGGAGGTGATCGTGTCAGCAAGTTTTGCACTGTCTGCACGAGGCTGTGATAAGGGCCACAGCCTTCTTCACTGCAACCTTCACCAGGTCCTGAAGCTGAAGATTGTGGTTTCCAGGCTACTCTATCATGGTCTTCCTGCAGGGAGAAGGCACCACTCTTACCCTGTAAAAGATTAAATGGCAGGCTGTGGGTGGTGACCTGTTTTTCACCTTTGTTAACTGCAGTTGAGGTGCCAAAAGCTCAGTTGGAATTGTAGAAGGAGACAAAAAAAGGAGAAAAAACAGTCATGAATAATGGAATACAGTGCTGTTATCTTATAGCATTAGATGAGATCACAATTATTTCTGAATAATGCAGTGATATTAATTATGATCCAATATATTAATCTAGATAGTGTAGCCACGGTGGTACAGTGGTAGCATTGTTGCCTCACAGCAAGAGGTTCCCCTGTTCAATTCTCGGCTGGAGTGCCTTCTGTTTGGAGTCTGCATGTTCTCCCCGCGGTCAAGTGGCCTTCGAAAGACATGTGTGAATGGGCGTGCCTTTGTTGAAGGTTGGGTGTTGGGCTGGCAACCTAGCACCATAAAAATCTACTGCCAATCATTAGCGGACCGGAGTTCCGCTGTGGCGACCCCTAACTGGGAAAAGGCAAACAACATATTAATCTAGATAGTATATTATATGCATAACCAATAAATAGTATTTACAATGGCAATGCATAATTTTCATGTTTTAATTTTTGTTGGGCATAAAAACATATATATGTATATGTGTATATATATATATATATATATATATATATATATATATATATACATACACACACACACACACACACACACACACACACACACACACATGCGCACACACACATATTGGAATATCATCAGGGGCTTTATCTATATATAAAAGATATATAGATAGCCATATAGACATATATAGATGTAAATACATGCACACACAAGAGAAAGAGACCAAATGCTACCTACTGATCTCCACTATAAAATACCAAAGCACAATTAAAATGCTTATAGTAAAATTATTATACATTTACAGCTCACCAAGTTCCACAGAAAGTTATACAAAATCACTGCTGAAATGGACACAAATTGTAATAGAAATCTAACTGGAAGAAGACAAATAGCAACATTGAAAAATATGAAAGCAATTAAGAAACTATTAAATAAAAGAAAAAAAAAACAGCTTTATCCCTATTAGGAATGAACTGCTCGCTACTCAACATACCCCAAGTCAGCACAAATAATACCAGAGTTAAACTCTAGAACAGCATAAAAAATAAAAATAATTCCATATGTGAAAATTCATACACATGTAAAATGAAGACAAAAGTTCTTCAGTAGCTAAAATTCTTTCAATAAAGGTATCCAGCAAATTGGCCAACCCCACAACAAGAACCTACCTAGGTCTAAGAAGCTCCAAAACATAGCCATTAATCCTAACACATTGTGTTCCAAAACCTGAATAGAAACACCCTCACTCACACCATCATCATCAAAACCTTTCTACATGGGGTTGTGATTCAATTCTGAGCCACTTTTTTTTACCTTTTTCAGCATTTATGCCAGACTTTTGCAAGTCTTCTCTAATACAATCCAGCCATCTCTTGGCTGGACAGCCTCACTTCCTCTTGCCTTATTCCTGTTTCTCCAAAATCTTCTTTACCAAATAATCTTCTGCTTTTCTGCATGTGTGTCCAAACCACAGTAATTTGTTCTCCTTGACCTTTTCTTATTTGGATAGACAAAAGGCAGATGCAGCTTATAGCCAAGTGTGTAGTTAGGTACACTTAGCATATTCAACTGAGCTAATTTTTTGAACATCTCATGAAAACGTTGTTAGTCTTAGAGCACAAAATGTTAAAAACTATCCAAAGTGATACTTACAATATGGAGTTATACAAAGGTCATACATGCCAACAGTTGAAAATAATGTGTCACTTTTCTACATAGATATAGATGTAGATATAGATAATGTTTTGTGGGTTGAGTATTTTAATTGATCGGTAGGTAGTGAGCGGCAACAACATTAGGTCTGAGAACAAAATAAAAAAAATCTGGTTACAACTCTGCTTGGTATTTCTCTTCTCTTGCTATTTCATGTACAACATATATTTGGAATGTTGAATAAACTGGAGCACATAAATAAAACCATACAGGAGAAGGTGTACAGACTGTCCACCTAAGGAATGGTGTGCACAAGTGTGTGTGTGTGTTATTTATTTATTTATTTATTTATTTTTTAACTTTTGTTGACCGGGAATGTCCGACTAGGTTCCACAGAGCCTGTTTTCAGTGGAGGCCCGGGGAGAAATGCTCCAGATGCATGTCTTTGGAATGTGGGAGGAAACCCACGCGAACACAGAGAGAACATGCAAACTCCACACAGAAGGCACCCCAGCCGAGAATCGAACCGGAGAACCTCTTGCTGTGAGGCGACAACGTTAACCACTGCACCACTGTGCCGCCCAATTGGATGTGTAAATAAATAAATAAATATAAAAACATATGTACAGGTGCAGGTACAACACACAAACACACATACATACACATACTTTATTTTTAATAGAGAGTATGGAAGACAAATTGCAGTGTCTTGTTTGAAGACTAAAGTATTATGGCCTCCTGTTCAAATGTCTGATGTACAGGAAATGATTGTTATTAAGTACTAGCTTCACAGCTGCAATATTACCTATAACAGAGACTCAAATTTTTACTTACAACTACTGTAGAATATGTTATTTCTGTTTAAGGTTCATATTTTGGGCATCTAATGGCAGCATCTCAAGAATTTTTCGGGCATCCCTTCAAGGAGCCAATCTGACGACCATTTTAAGATCCTCTCAGAAAGTGAAATCATTATCATTGGATTTGATTGATAAAAGAATATTCTGGATTCAACACAACATTGAAGATATTTCTAGCATTGGATCATGTGACTACAGTGGTGGCTTTTTTCAACTCATGAAACAGTCGACACAGTATGTTTATTAGATGAGCAAATGTTTATTCATCTGTAATTTCTTATAAAATACGATGGGTATGTTATGTGACATAAAATTTTAAAATGTACAGTGTTAATATTTTTTTTGCAGAAATAAGTGCACGGCAAGTCATTTCTTGATTAGTCCAAAGGGTCAGCAGAGATTGTCTAGAATACATGTGCTGTTTGCCTTTATAGAAATATAGCTATACCATGCTATGCAGAGCATTTCACTATATCTCCTTTTTTCTTTCCTTTTGCAAGTCCTTTTCCTATTTGTGTCATAATAATTTGTCTCTGCTGACATGAATCACCACAGCCTTATGTCTTTTTAAGGAAGACACGTCATGAACATTAATGTTATCCTTTCAGTTCACATTAATGTGCATTTGTGATCTTTGGACTGTTTTTGAGCACAATTTAATTTTGTTCACTGGATCATTTTTGGTGGAGTACTGGAACCAAAAACTTTAATATCTAAATAATTTAACAATTAATATGTCACTATTCTTTCAATAGTGGCAGTTAATAACACATTTATTAAACATTTTTTCCTGTGAATTACCATTCTCAGAGAGTGTGTTATTGATACAGCTCTGATTTTAATTGTGATGTTGGCTTGTATGCATTTTGCAAGTGCAAAAATTATACTCCAGTGAAACTTCTCTAACATTTAATATGCAATGAATAAAACTTGAAAAAAGATCTTCCAGATAAGTACTATTCAAACTGATAGTTATTTTAAGTAGTGACAATGCAAAGTAGTTACGATACATAGCTCAAAGTGATCTTCTACCAAAGATAAATAATAATAAAATGGATACTCATGCTATGTTGTGGTAGTGCAGTATACTTAGAATGCATCTATCATTATTATTAAGAAGGAATGGGCATCCTCTGCTGAGAGATGTCATGTTCTTTCTCAGTAATGATGCAACTAAAGATATTTTATTTATTTTTATTCAATACTAGATTAACAGGTGATGCTTTTTGAAATAATTTTAAAACAGTGCATACTACATGTATATCACAGCAAGTCACAAATGTAGCATGTAGTAAATATGTTGCAATACTATGTATTTGCACAAAGCAATGTTACTTTCATTTTGTATTGCACAAATAGAAGAAGGGATATAAACATTACAGCCAGCTTTCTATTATGTCAGTCACTTCAATACAGCATCTATATGCCTTTTTACACAATTGCACCATCAATTATCGCAGAATATATTCTTTATCAATATTGCCCACAATGTCTGTCTTGTCTTTATTTTTTAATTCAACAATTTGTTGTCAACAGTCTGTGTCCCCACTTTTTTGTACTCAGCAGTACAATACCAAATAATGTTTTTCATAGGCATTTTAAAAATGCAGTCTCTTCCATCTCCATCATGAAGGAATGCAAATCAAAATGTTTCAAGTCCACTTATAAAATGCTACAATACTAAATGTTGCTTTCCGGAATCATGTTAACATATTGCATGTTACTCCCCTGTCACTGTAAAATTCAAAGAAAAGTGTCACCTCCCCCTCCACAGTGTATGTAACCAGGACTTATTACACAATAATTCTTTGTTGCTAACATCTGTCCATATTTTATTCAATAGTACAATGCCAAATACAAAATTCCACTCAAAACAGTTTTCCATCCATTTTGCATTAATATATCTTGAATGAAGCAGTCCTATTTTAGCTATCTATTACATAAAAGGCTATCATGGCATACCTGCAGATATTTGCAGATGCATGTTAGTTGTAAACAGATTATTCTTTAACTATATCTTAAAATTAATGAAAGTGTTTCTTTTTATTTCTGCAAGATTTGATAACAGATAAGGACTGCTTGATCTATTTACTGTGCCCATTTTTCTAATTTCTGAATTAGTGATAAATTTTGTTTAAGCAAGAGTGCATGCATTTTTTCTAGTGTACTGCTATAAGCACAATAACCATGTGCTCACATAATATAAGGCTAAACTGCAACTTCCATAAATGAGATTACAGCATTCAGTTATGCTGAAAAAATATTATATTAACTCAACAGGTGTAGTAGACAAAGCCTCCATCTTAAAGAAAGCCATACTGAAAAGAGAATCAGTATAGCTGGTTTCAAGTAATTCACTTTGGGATGAACTGGAATCTTGTTGTTTTAAGTAACTTACATTGGAGAACATGGATTTTGTTAACCTGATATAGCAGATCTTTTTTTTCCCTTTACTTAGCACAATAACTGTCTTATCTCTATCCTCAGCATTCTTAAATTCTGTTGCTAGATTTGATATTATCACCACTTCAGGAAGGTTACACTAATAATAATCCCCCCTTTTCATGAAAAATATTTCCTCATGTTTTCATTGAGCCTTTAAATTCAACTTTCTTGTTATATTCTCTCAGCAACCATCTGTTACACTATGGGCTTAACATACAGATATGAATTCACTACTTCCAGTGGCCCATATTTGTCACATGGTACAGATCAAGTGATTCATTAATGCCAATGAATGAGCAGCGAGTAGTCACACCTGAAACCTTGAATATATTCAACTTAGCTATTTGTTTTCAGAACTAATACATCCCGCATAGTATACAATGGACTAAGGAAGACTTGCCTGCTAATGTAAAATCCATATGAAGAAACAAAATAACCGGTGTTTATATAATGTTTAGAATTACATTTTCCAATCCTCTTTCACTGTCCTGTTTTCTAAACTCTGCAAATTCATGACACATGCTTAAACATTCTGCAGTGCTGAAGCAAAATTAAGCAGAAAACAAAATAACAGATTTCCACACATTTTTAAAATGCATATATTAATAACTGATGAAAAAGCAGCATAATCTCTCTACCTGTTTTTCTTTATTTCTTTTTTTTCATTTGTTCTTTTATCTGTTTTTCTTTCTTGTTGGTATACTTGCAACATATATTTAAATACGTACCCGTGCAACTTGATAAGGAAACAACACTACCTCTGTATGTTTATCTGTCTGCTACCTTGGTGAATAAGTATTATATCAAAGATAAGAGTGGTGTTCAGAAGGACCTGTAGCAGCATTGTGCTGCTGTAAAGAGTCAGACATTTAGCTCAACTAGACAAGATGCTGATTAGCTATGTATCAGAGCTGACATAGCAGTGGTATGCCATATAAAAGGCTGCACAGTAAATGATCACAACCATGGTAATGGCAACAGTCAAACTATTGAATTGGCTACACTATGTGTGGTCAAGCAACCAACATGGAAAATACAACAAGGTGGCAAACCCATGGCTATACATGTCTACATGTGCAGTGAACCATTTCATAGCTACAACATGGGCAGTGTGTGCAACCCAGAGAGGAATACTGCAGTGCCAACTCAATTCCTAATATAAATGGGAAGGAAGGGGAGATGGAAAAGCCAGAAATAGGGTAACAGCAAGCAGAGGAACATACACAAGTGTAAGCTGAAGAGCAGCTAGATGGGGGAAAGAATTGCATATTTTGCTGGTACTGGTGCCCATTTTCCATTTTATAATAAGAAGGCGGACATGGGATGGCATATGTGGTTGTATGTGTGAGGAGAAAAGAGGGAACAGTAATGATAGCAGGGAGCAGACAAGCAAACATAAATTCACACAGAGTCAGGCAGGGAAGGTATGGACACAAATGGGGGCAACAACAGAGAGACACAAACAGAATGGACAACTGGTGATGGGGAGGGTAGGCCAACAAAGTATGGGTATTGACCCATAAGGAAGGGTAACACCATGATGGGGGATACAGTTGGGGATGGAGGGCATGCCTGACCTCCTCAGAGGGGAACCTGCTATGAAGTCAGCCACCTCTGTGGCTGACATAATGAGCAAGCCCTGTCTCTGGTGGCCCAATGGATGTGGCTGGCCAGCTATGAGATTATATCAGCCATGCAGGTAATGCAGCAGAAGTGCAGAACAGATTGCTAACATTCTGTGGGGTTGCAGGTTCACCCTTACAAGGGACAGAACATATGGTGTAGTGGAAGACTCTTGCTAACAGAGAGCAGACCAAAAGGAATGGACAGAATGCTATCTTGTTGTGGTGGTGGGCTCAGTTTCACAGGGGACAGAGAACAAGTGATAGGACATGGTACTGTCCTAGTGTGTTGGTGGGGATACAGAATAGTGCATGCATACAGATGTTTTACCAGGAAAATGAGGCCTTCTTGTCATAGGCCGCTCCATGTGTTGTCAGCACAGTGCTGCAAAATGGCAGCAGGGGTATCATACCCACAGCTGTTATCAGTATGACATAGGGCAGGAATGGTGACAGCAATAGCAGACAGGAATGTGGCATCACATAGATGCAGGAAGACAGGGCTGAGGCTTAGGGCCTGCCAAGGGCAGTCATGAATGCATACACATACACTGATACACATGTGTAAGACCAGGTGCGAATGTTTTGTCATAGGACAGTGATAATTGCATGTCTGGAAATGGAGGTATTACTATAAGCCCTTTGCAGACATAGCATGCATTCTTGACAAGGGCAAAGCAGGCAAGTTTTCTGGGATGAAGTATGGGCAGGATGCCACACCAAGCTTGGCCAATATTCAAAACATGGCAGCTGCACCCTATCACTGCAGAATGTGATGTGTGACTTTCTCAAACTTGCTATCCTCGTGCAAGGCTACCACAGCCATGTCCCATAATAACTCTTCCTCCTATGATATTATTGCTGTCACCTGTCACTGTGTCTTGTGCAAAGGCTAATGACTATGCCCCTGCCCACAACTCTGGTCTGTATGGGAAAGCTGATGCCTCATGCACTGCATAGCCATGGAATGTACAGTACTTTAATGTCTGGGAGTTTTAATGGATGAATTGGTTATATTGCGCATTGTCCTTTCTAGAACCATAGTTGTGAACCAGACACTGTGTCTTTCCCAGTGCCTCAATGCATTGCACTTGCCTCTGCCTTACATGGAGTACAACTTCCGTCAGTTTCTCTGATTACTCTTCTTCTGACTCCTCTTCCACCGCTGGTGCCATAAGTCTTTTAGGCAGTACTGCTATGTTCCCATGTTGTATCTGCTTACATACTACCATATTGTGCAACAGGGTGCAGACCACAGTTAATTTACAGCAGGTCACAGGCATGTACTGGAGTGTGCCACCAGACATATCCAAGCAGTGGAAGTGAGACTTAGGAGCCTGAATACAAGTTCAACAATGTTCTGTGCCTGCAAAACTCAGGTGTGTTATACCATCTTTGCTATGGTCTAGGTGGCTGTAGATGGGAGTCATAAGCCTCAGTTCCAAGGCATATCTTTCATCACCTGCATCACACCAAAACAGACACCATTATGAGTTGCCTGCTGCCCATGTCCTTGTGAATATTATATTCAGGTTTTGTCACTGTCAAAGTGTGCATGTACTGACTAGATGACCCTATGAAAAGTCACCTCATATGAAGTGCTAGTATAGGTCACATGTATGTTAGTTGTAAGAATCATGGGAACTAGATGGATGGTACACAGACACATTGTATATAATACATTGTGCATTGCATATTGTCTGGCAGTTGATGGAGTAGTAGCTTATTAATTGGCATTTAGCCAAAGTGCTAGTTCTGTTTTTGTTTTAATAATGTTCTTAACTCTGAAATGGATCACCAGTGGGGTTTTGAATCCAGTTGCAGGTGCACCTTAACAACCACAGGCCTCTGCAACTGATGTTAAGAGATCAGGAGAAACCCTGCTGTTCTGCTTTCAGGAGAGGAACCTTTGCTCCAACTCCTCTAAAGTGGTTACAGAAGGCACCTGTGACACCTCTAGGTCAGCTTCAGCAGGGGTCTATTTTCTCCTGCTGAGAGGCAGACCTACCTTTCATTGGTGGTCTTATACCAGAGGCATTGGCTGGCACACCTCAAGGTGATTGCATCCATAACTCTTCCACAACTAAACATACACAGGGACAACACAATGGGGAAATTGATTACACACATATACTACAGAACACATTCACATTTTGCAGTTGATGAGCACAGGTGCCCTATAGACCCCATTGCCAGGAGAGGTACTCTAACACTCTGTTACACATAATCGTTTACAGCATTTGTTCCTCTTCTGCTGGTAAAAGCCTGCACTCCTAAATATACACTGAAAACAGTTATGATAGTAGAAGAAAATGCTGTAGAAAAAAGGTTTTCTTGAACCTCTGTTCTCCAAAATGTGTGAATCCAGTGTCATCATTCACTGTCCCAATAAGTTATGCCAAGTATTCACCATCTGCAGTGGGACATCATACTTTCCCAGCAGACTTGCCATAAATTTTGTGTACAGGCAAATCCTTCTTTCCCAGGCACAATATAGTAGAGCCCTGCCTTCCAGCATGCCTAAAGTAATCACAGACACTCACTCAGGTCTGCTCAAAGAGCAAAATGGTATTCCTATGTACAGAAATGCACATATGTGAATCACATACCACAGAATGTAACACTACATTGTGGAGCTAAGACATAGTTAGAATGCTGTACTGTGGCATTAGTGGTGTAAACATGCTATATTCATGAGCATACTAGCCATGTGGTTTGTAGTCACAGAGACATACAGGACTAGCACCAACATGTTTGGACAGCACATTGTGCAGTGGGCATGATTCTTAGACAGTAATTCTAACTCACTTCTTTAGCATATCATCTGCACTAATCAGTTGTTAATAAAATGATGTAAAGGTTTGGTGCCATGTTGTGAAACAGCTCTCATCACTATACAGCTGTGGAATATAGGAATTTCAGTTGATTCTGCAGACCTGAACCTACAAAAAAATAAGGAATTTATCTGAATAAGAACAACAATCCCTTTGGTGGATGTCTGTGGCAGAGATGCAGATGTCACTATGTATGTTTAGCTGAGAACCCACAACAGTGGCATACGTCTCCATCCCCTGCCTGTGGCTGCTTGGGGGCCAACTGTCTACATTAGAAACCTTGTGAAGGACATGCTGCAAGTGGTATGGCATTCCAGAACCAAATGTTAAGGCATGGCTATAGGTTCATAGGTTCATACTAGGCTATCTGCCCTAGGGCATTTATAAGCCTTGCCAGAATGTGTTTGGCTTTCGCTACCCATTTTAAATTAATTTTGCTATGCCCTTTTTCGAGGTTAGTATACTGTGCCTCTGTCTAACAGTGGCACAGAAGTGATACCCGGGGTAAACCTATGATCTCCCATCCACTCATCAAGATTCCTCTTGAAGAGAGTCAATGAGGGACTCTGCCTAACCTGGGCTGGGATTTTATTCCAGAGTGAAGGGAGCCTCTGGGTTATGAAGCTGTCCCTCCAGCATGTCCTATTTATTTCAGTGCTGAGGTTCAAGTCTCTCGAGCATGTAGCTTGATGGGATTTGGATTTTCTGAGGTGCAGCATGTCCATTAATTCCGGGTTGGACATGGCTTTATACGTCAGGCACAGATCGCCTCTGAGCAGGCGGTATGCCATTGAGTAGAGCTGGAGTTTCTTTAACTGGGCAGCATATGGCATCTGTTTGAGCCCTTTGATCCTCTTGGTGAGGTACTTTTGGGGTCTTTCCAGTTGCTGCAGGTGTCTGGTAAGGTACATCCCAAAAGGGGCATTGTACTCAATTATGGGCCTGATGAGGGATGAGTAAAGAGGCACGATGACCTCCCCTGATCTAGATGTGAATCCCTTCATGATTAGGTGGGCTATACAAAATGTTCTTCTAACCACTTTGGCCACGTGGTTGTCAAATGAGAGATTGCTATCAACTTGGGTCCCCAGGTCCCTAATTACTTCTTCTGTACTTAATGGATTACCACCTATGTGGTAATTTGTGGGCACTTTGTTTTTGCCAAAGGGGATGACTATACACTTTTTGGCATTTAGCTTGGGGCCATGGCTCTGGCACCAGTTGTCTGTTTCTATGAGGCCCTTTTGGAGGATGCTTGTGTCAGCTGGAGAGTCGATTATGGCACCCAGTTTGCAGTCATCTGCGAACTTGGTCAGCCACAGTCCTTCCGTGTTGGCCTGTACCTCCGAGAAATATATACCAAACAAGAGAGGTCCCAGGACTGAGCCTTGTGGGATGCCACTTGTAACTGGTTTGGAGTCTGACATGGCTCCAGCAATTCTAACCATGTGGGTTCTGTCCTTGAGCCAGTTTGCAACCCATCTAGTGACAATAGGGGTTTATATTTAAGCTGGTGAGCTTATCTATAATGCCTGAGTGGGGTATTGTATCGAAGGCTTTTGCGAGGTCCAGGTAGGCTGTGTGGACCACCTTCCCCTCGTCAATGGCCTTGGTGACTGTTTCAAAGAAATCGACCAGGTTTAAGAGGCAGGATCTGCCCTTAACAAAGGCAAACTGGGTAGGATCCAGTGTCTGTAGGTCCCCAATATCTTTATTTATGAGGTCCATGATGATCCTTTCCATAGCTTTGCAGACCAAGCTAGTCAGGCTTATGGGGCGATAGTTTCCAGGATCCGTTGAGGCACCACCTTTGTGGAGAGGGACCACTGTTACTGTACACCACTCTTTGGGTACATATCCTGTAGTAAGGCTGAGATTGAACAGTAGTTTTATGTTTGGGTTTAGCTCTTCTTGGAGTTCATGTAGGATGCAGCCAGGGACACCGTCTGGTCCCATTGATGCTGTGTTTTTTGCTTTGGAGAGGGCGGCTCTTACCTGAGCATCTGAGATGTCAGGGGGGCAGCACTCTGCTGGCATAGATATTTGCCCTTTTGGTGGGGATGGGGGGAGAAGTTTGCGCTGAACCTGTCAGCTAGGATGTTGGCAATGTCTGTGGGTTCGGTGTATTTTTTGTCATTTTGGACTAATTCTGAGCATATCTGGGAATTCCCACCCAGGTTCCTAACATAACTAAAGAAATCCTTGTGATTATCCTTAGTGTCCTGTGCAATTTTTCTCTCGAAGCTGGCATTAGACAATTTTATGAGTGTCCGTAGTTTTTTGCTAATACTGATCAGAGATGCCTTCCCTTTTTGGGATTTTGCTCTATCATGTAGTAGCTTCCTCCTTCTATTGTATAGTTTGTTTATGGCTGGGGTCCACCAGACAGGACGTCTGCCTTTGAAGGACTGGGTCTTGGTTTTATTTGGGATTGCATAATCCATGCATTCCTGAAGGTGTTCATAGAATGCATTTATAAAGGATTCTGCGGTCTGGGCCGTATTTTCCACAGGCCCGAGGGCTTTGAAGAATTCCACCTCGGTTTTGAGGAGTGTGAAATTTGCTTTAGAGAAGTTTTTCACTGTGGTTTTCTGGGCAGGGGGTGGGGTTGGGATGTGAATATCCAGTGAGATTAGTTTATGGTCTGATCTTACCAGTGAGGGATACACTTCTGGTCTGGAGCATAGAGTCCCCATGTTGGTGATGATCAGGTCCAGTATGTTTTCCCCTCTTGTGGGAGTGGTAACAAGTTGTTCCATAGCATTTGAGTTTATAAATTCTAGGAACCTTTGGGCTAGGGTGTTGGAGCTAGAGTAATGCTCCCAGTCTATGTTTGGGTAGTTGAAGTCGCCCAATATAATGGTGTTTGGAGAGACCTTCATATTTTCCAGTGTTCTCAGGAAGGCCGAGTGGGGTTCCTGGGTTTGAGAGGGTGGTCTGTAGCATGCTATAAACTGGAAGGCAGTTTTACCCATTGTTAGTTGCACATGGATAATCTCTGATACTTAGTGCTGTGCCACCAACCTGGAGGTGTGGGTATCTTTGACGAATATTGATACTCCCCCTCGTTTTGTGGTTCGGTCCAAGTTTTGGGGCTGAAAAGCATGGTATGAGGTATAACCTGGTAGTGCTGGGGTGCTCTCAGGAGCCTTGAACCAGGTTTCTGTTACTGCACAGATATCGATGTTCTCCATGCTAAGGAGAGTTTCGAGTGTGTGCATCTTGAGGTTTAGACTTCTGGCATTGAATAGCATTACTCTTAGTTTCTTATCCCTTGTGATACATATGGAGGTGGGTTTGTCTTTTGAGCCTTGCCTAAGAAAGGCACTATGGGGGTAGCAAGAGCCTTTGCCAATATCCGAAAGCCCAGGGGTGACAGGTGCAAGCCGTCCCTAGTGAAGCATTGTGGCTTGTCGAGCATGTCATCCAGGGCTGACAGGCATTGGATCCCCTTTGAATGACACCAATACTTAAGCCAATTGTTGAAATTGATCATCTTGTGTTCATATTGTGGCATCATTCTTGGTGAGGGTAAGATGCTACTCAAGGTCAGGGTCATACCGGCCTGGGTACATGCTCAGAGAGCTCCTCTATGTCTCTTTTCATGTAGTCCAGGGAGGTACGTCTCAGGTCATTCACACCAGCATGGACAATGACTGAGTCATATTTGTACTTGCCTTGGAGTGACCTGAGTGCTTGTGTTATGTGGCGGATCCTAGCGCCCGACAGGCAGCTCACCATGACCTTCTCCTTGTTCAGCCTGGTGAGTGGGACGTCAGTGTGCCTGACGATACAGTCACCTATTACAAGTGTATCAGGTGTGTTGTTTAGCCTTAAGGGCTGTGACTGTTTGGCACACTGGCTTTGTGAGCTATATGTTGCATGTGTTTTATTTTGGGGTAGCAGTTGCTTGGGTGTCTGCTTTGGAGGTCTCTGCTGCTTAGGCAGATTTTTATTTAGAGCCTCCGAGTGTGTTTTGTGTGTTTATGTGTTTGGTTTGCTGTCGTGGTAGGTCTATGTGAGACTGGAATTGTAGTGAGTGTGGTTTCCTTCTCCTCCTGACTGGTTACGCCAGTACTGAGTTGAGAGAGCTTAGACTCCAGTTTGGCTATATAGTTGCATCTCTCACATGTGTTGGAATTTGCTGGGAGGAGTAGAGGGTTGTCTGTGTACATGAGGCAGTTGTAACATTGCCTCAAGATTCCCAGATTCACCAGCTGGACCGGAGAGGAGATTGACAACTGACCTTTGGACATGCTAGAATAGTATTGGGAATTCCTTTATAATTGAAAAAAAGGGCCAATGGGGAACAAGGTACTCAAGGGGAGTTTGTGAGGGTGTAGTGCTTTTAATTTTTTAGTGCTGATTTAGTGAGCAAGTGCCAGGTAACTTAAATGTAATGTGTTACAGGTAACTTAAATGCAAAAATGACAAACAGTAACTTTCTTTCAAGTGAAACGAGGAAATAAGTACAGTAAGCAATGCAGATATCACTAGGGATCCACAGAAGCACTGAAAAGCCGCGTTTTAGGTGAAATTAGCGTTTCAGGGAAATAACAAGCAAACAAACAATATAGTGTATACATGGGGGAAGGATGTACATAGCTCTAACTGCAGCTGATGACCAGGCACATAAAGGGTCTAGGTTGCTGTGGCAGTATGTATGAGCATCTCACAGCATACCATATACACCTAATGATGAGCATCTTTTGTCTACAGGTGTACATGTACTGGCATGACCAACCAAGGGAGGCAAGTTCTAGAACAGTTTATTAGCCAGAAGAATGAAGAGATAGTCCAGGGCTTCCACCCTCCATGCACACATGACATATACCTCCTAGGCAAAGCTTCTGCAGAAAAGCATTATTGGGACCAAATTTTGGGAGTGACTGGTATATGCTGTGGATGCAGTAGGAGGCCATATTAGGAATCTACAGTGGTTGTGATGAAGAGGATTATGGATATGATACTATATGGAAGGGAAAAGGCATGGAAAATTTTGACAGACAGGCCCACCATAGAGAGGTCAAACAGTAACAGTGATGTGGTTCACTGAGTTTGAGGAGGTTTTGGTCTAACTTCTCAGAGAGGCAGAGCAGCTGCTAATACCTGATGGGTGTTTGGATATGGGAGCTTGAGTGGCACCATCCACCCATACGTCAGTAAGGCCAGCACCAGGTTAATAAAGTCCATTACAGTACACTATAGCACTCCACTATGTATTTGTAAGGAAAGATTAACCAAAGTTCAGCTAACTTTCTTTGCTTCCAAGCACCACTGGTCTGTATCTTGAACAACCTGCATGACATGGTATCTTTGTCACTGTACTGTAGGTATATTTTACTGTGCAGGAGTATGCATGCCATAGGTGGCTACAGGGACATTTACATGTGGGCAGATAATGATATGTGTATTCCTGCTTTTGTGGATCTAAGTGGTGGGGGCTCCAGCATTATAGGCCTAAATAGAGGTAATGTCCAACAGGTACCTGCGGCTGATGATCTTAGCAACATGCAAGTAGCACAGTTTGATGACACAATGGCACTGTTTACAGGATACAGGGTAAAGATAGTCAGGGTCATCCACACGCACCATTACAGAGGCCTCTGTAGAGGTGCAGACAGAGTAGATAGCCTCACCAGTTCATGGCAGGCATCTTGTACTTGAAAATCCCACACAAGCTTCATCTGTGTCACCTGCACACAGCATATGAAATGTGCACTACCCTGAGGTTGTATATGCACCTTAATTTATGGAAATTGGGGGTTAGGCATTGCACGACTCCATGACCATACATGATAGAGTTACAACGCTCAGCATTAACCAGCAGATGTGCAGCTCAGGGATCTAGATACAAAAACTCCTCCTGCTTACCCCTTGTAATACCTCATTAGGCCATATGACATTCCAATACTTCTACCCCTACACTGTCATTTGTCGACCCACAGTCTGCCACCCCTGCTTATGGGCATTGACCACGTCTTTGGAAATGGTGCTCATTGGGGTCAGAATATAATATGCCACATCAGGATGGGTGCGCAGATTTCTATACTTCTGCACCTTCACTGCCATGACCCAAATCAAGCCCTGACACTGCAGGCTAGCACAGTGGACAGTGTCAATGTTCACATCATTTATAAGTTCATAAGTTCATTTATTTATGTTTAGTCCAGGAGGTCATCTAGGAACACTTACTCCCGAATTTTATGACAGCATTTCATATCACCTAGGCTATTACCCAGTAAGTGCTTAGACTCATTACTACTGTTCACTAACTTTATAATTTGTACTAATTTGCTCTACAATTTTGGGTATTGTTTGTCTTATACAAAATTCTCATCTCTCTTCATTGTGTAGTTTAAACTGAATAATATTATGAAGGCTACCAGCCTAGCTAGATAGAATTTTTTTAGATAATTCTATGTCATTTGTAAATATTAATATAATCCACATGCTTGGGTTACAAATGAAAAGAGAACTATATGTTATGATTAAACTATATATTGTACTGAGCTTCAAAAATGTAACCACAGTGTCCCCCTGCTGGAAGAAAGCTGATAAGTCAAGCATTGTATGACTGATCTCAAGCTTAGAGACAGGAAATTCTTTCGATTGTCTTGATTTAAGAGATAATTACTAAAGTTTTACATTCATAATATCTTTTATTGCTGTGGATTCCTGGCCAGGTGCAGGTTACTAAGAAATGTAAATTTTGAGTTTCTGTTAGCCTGGGAACCAGAGAAGTGTCAAGAATGATGTGATGTGAAATGACTCAGTAATGTGTTATCAATTTAAGACTTTCTCAGAGAGAGAGAGAGACAGAGAATTAGGCATTTTGGATTTTGTCTGAAGAACATCCACTCACCAGCACTTGCTTGCTCTGTAAGTCAGATATTTATTTAGAACAGTGATTTCTCTTAGAGATAGATAGAAATAGCCAGGTTCGTCTAGCTGTTTTCTTTATTTATGTCAAACTATTCTACAATATTATTTTAAATCATTTTACTGTGATTTCAGCACTCTGTAATGTGATTGTGTTGATGTAATAAGATTTGTCTTGTGTTTTTATTTATTATTGAATATTTTTTAAACCTTTCAACTGTGGCTGTTTCGTGTAAAGGTAATTTAAGCTCTTAGAGTACATTGCATGTATTCGGTGATACTGTCCAAGACACTCCAATAGCTTTAGCACTGGGTCACACTTACTATTTGGATAACAGTAATATTGCACAGTGAAATTGGACACCCTTTGATAAGGGTCTTATTAGTAGCTGATATTAATGGTTGGTGGCAGTGATTTCTTCCTTATAGTCTGGGCAAGAAGGAGCCATAGCTGGAGAACCTGTGCCAGTCTTCCCCAGGAGTGTCTGTGTATTTGTATATAACTCATATCTCAAAGTGTATGTGTCAGCTACTTGGGCAGGAACACGAAGCACTGGTTGGACAGAGAGGGTGTTGGTGGTTTTAGCTTGACCACTAGGCTGAGATCTGGACCCTATAGCTGTGCCAGTGGGGGTCTTATTGGGGATCTGGAGAGAAAGGGAGAAACCAGTCCCAGACTGACTGTGTTCTCTGTGTGCTCTTAGGAGAAATTGTACTTTACTGTGTGTGTACTTGTTATCTTTCCCAATGTGCACACCCCTCCCTGGTGCTAGTGGTGAGGATTGAGGCTCCTTGATTACTGGGCCAATGCACAGGCATCACAAACATGTCTGAAGAAAGGTCTTTTATATCATAGGATATATCTCATAAAACAATACCTATCATAGAGTGATAAATCTTAGAGCTATAAACTCTGTGTACTAGGCATAGTTTACCTGTCAAAAACCTGCATGTAATACTATATAAAAAAATCTTTTTATTCTTTCATACTATGGTAAAAGAAATAATGATAGAATTAACTTTGCAAACATTCTGTTTACCAACTCTATTAAATTAACCTGAGTAAAATTATGCATAAATAAAGAGAGTTGTCTCTTAATAGCAGCCTAATTAATATTGCCCAAAAACAAAAAGACAAGAGGGTGGAACAGACCCAGCTGTAGGATAAAGCAGACGTTTGTTATTGATGAGAGCTTTAACTCTAAACCTGGGCGCTTCTTCAGATCTATAAACAACTTAAAAGCAAAGACATATATAGATAATACAATATAAAAAATGTCCAAACAAAACAATTAGGTCACATGACATCATTAAGCTAAAACACTATAAAACAAAACATCCATTCAAAGCAATCCTTTGTCATCACATGACTACTATAAAATGCTACCATTCATTTAAAAACAGGCATGATAGTAGAAATCTGGGAAGTCACACTGAATTTAAACCATAAGGAAAGTCCAGTAACCAAAGAGTCCACCAATAGAAGTACCTCTCCATTTGCATTAGCTGAAATTTGTTCAGATTTGTCATATCCAATTGCAAGATGTTCCAAAGTTGTCTTACTTTTATAAACTGGCAAAATTCGTATTACCACCTAGACCTCTTCTTTTTAATTTTCTCTCTTCAAAGGCACAGTGCATGGTACCTGTGTCAGGGTCTTCCTCCTACTCTCTAATATATTATATATCAGTTACTGAATGCGTATTCTCCGTCTGCATTATTTTGGATGGTACATCCACTTCATTTATTCCATCTGTTATTTTCTCCCGATCTACCTTATCATTTTTCTGGTGCTACCAAATTACTAAGGCTTCCATTCTGTAATTTAACCCGTGAAAGTCCTTCTGAAGGACTAACTGTAGCATTAATGAAAGTATATGATTCTGGTTACAATGCATTTTGTTGAATGTTTGACAAATGCTTGGGGTGGTTGAGATTGTTGAAAGTTCAGATAGGCAAACGTCAGATATCTTGAAGTGTCTTTTTTTTTTAAACTGGTGAGTGGGGATTTGAAGAGGGTTAGAGTGTGTACATATGTGTTTGGGTGTTGCTGTTAGGGTGAGGGTTAGGTAAGGGTATAGGTGTATGGATGCATGTGAATGTGCGTATTTTATGGTTGGGGTCTGGGTTAGGTAAGGAGGTTGCCTGTACTACCGCAATTCAGACAAATTGGACTCTAGCATTATGGAGTGGTTTAGTATAAAGATCAGGAAAGGAAATTGTTTTTCTTTTTCAACTTTTCACTCATTCGATAAGTAATTTCAGCATTATGCATGTTCGATCTTATTTTTATCTGTTTGTTTCGTTTGACATTAAGTAAGTTTTATCATACATAGCTAAATCATGATTAAAGAGCCTTCAAATGTGAAATTTCAGTATCATTTACAAAGTTCTCTTGGCCACCCCTAATGTTGTCAGTAACTCCTTCATCTTCTATTCTCTCTTTCTTTTGATTATCAGTTGTCTCCTTGACGTTCTCCTGAGTTTCCCTACCCTTATTTATTATACCTGATTTAGTAGATGTGGCCTTCTTATTTATAACCCGTGGATACAGATATTAAGGATGGCTGCCAGCAGAGTCAGAGAATGAGTTAGAGAGTTGTAAGTGTGAAGTGTCACGCACAGACTGTATGCTTTCATCTTCATAACTGCTCTTATTTAAGTTGTTACAGACCTTTTGATGATTTCACAGCACTCAGACTAATCTCATTTTCTTTTAGTAACTTGGACTTCACAAGTAGTGTCTGAACTTTTATGTCTGTCTAAATATTTGCTTACGTTTTGCTTATTTACATGTCTTTGTGCAAAAATATGCTTAATATACAATCTGTTTTTGCAACAGGATGATTTATGCCATTTGATATGTAGCCCTGTCATAATTTTCTAACTTCTTCCTATTGGCTTGATTTAATGAACAACCTGCTATTTAATTATCTGTACAGATCTTTGTATAGTTGTTAGTATAGTGCCCATATTTTTTCCAGGTTCACTTGAATCACAAACGCCAGTAAAACTAAGTATAATTCCAAATGTGAGTGCTTTCACTGATGTAACCATTTGTTAACATATCCTATTAATGTTTTTAAAGCAGGACTAGCTAAACAGGAACAATCAGTTATGGTTATAGAATCCTTACTACAGTGCATTCAGTCAAATAATATGCTTCAAGTTGTACATGCTTCAGTGTTTGTGTAATCCACTTTGCATTTTGGGTAAAAGAACAGGTACTTGTTCCTTATTAAATCTTCTAAGTGAAGCACACCATATTCTTAACTAATGAAATACAGATGCTAAAGTATGTACAATTTAATATAGTTAGTTACAAATCCGATACGTGGTACAAACTGTTCTAGTAAAGTTGTACAGTCCAGTTAACGTTCTGAGCACTTTATTACCTGAAAAAAGTATGCAACAGATGTACAAGTTTAGAAATGCTACTTTGAGTGACTCGGGTAATTGCTTAAGAGTGGAACATTACATCTAGGATCTAGCTGTTAAACAAATCAGATGGATTTACCACTTGGTCAGAATCGATAATGTGTAGCACAGTTTTTGATAGTTATTAGTAAATAATGTTTCACAGCTTAATTCGAAAGTGTCTTAATCTCAATATGTAATTTAGTCACCAAGCAGTTGCCTAATAGGCGACGTAACCTAGGACCATGGGCTCTTCAACCTCCACTTCCTGCCGAAGCTCATCACTAAATTGAAAACCTCAAGTTAGTGTTTGTCTTTAAATTCCAAAATCTGTTTAAAACGTCAGTAATAAACATGAAAAAAATAGAATCTAAGTAAAAGCTTACCCCAAGCTGATTCTAAAAGAAATGCCCCATCACCACCACCTTCTCCTACGAGTCATGTAAAGTTGTCTTTGTGTCTTCATGTCACTGTGATCTGTGCGGCTGCTTGTAGCTCACATAGCCACTCTCTACCATAGCTGTTTATGTAGTGTCAGTTTAAAGTGACAGTAACCCCAACAGGAGAAATGAAGTAATATAGCAGCTTCACAAAGGGTAGAGACTAGAAAAGTGAATTATAGAAGAAAAAGTATTAAAACTAAAAATAAAACATCACATGCAAGTGCCAGGTACTCAGTCCCCCACTACAGCTGAATTTACAGCACTAGCAATCAAAGCCATCACAGATTTCTTTTTATTTTACATCATGGCAGCTTGACCCTACCACTGGATGATCCTAGAGTATGTCCCTACTTTATTTACCTCCTATGACCCTACCTCATCTTATAGTTCTGCACTTACCTGTGTGCTCATTCACACCTGTATGAGTGATGATGACTGGCCCTGCCCACCCACTAATATGTGTGAGTATGCTGATGTCTGATGCACAGCATAGCCCATCCATGAACTGCTCTGCATAGTCCGAGTGTGATAACACATGCATAATTTTATTCTATGTTGTTTGTGCCATGGCCCATACTTGTGGACTGATGTCTTTCTTCACTTTGCCAGTGATGCAGTGTACTGCAGCCACCTTTGCCTCCGCTGTGGCACAGCTGCTGCATGTTCATCCCCTGACTCTCTACTCTACCCTTCTGCTGCTTCTATAAGTGGTATATAATGCCCTGCCAAGATCTTCACCTGCCTCTCCATCTGTTTGGACAATGCCATGTTATGCAGCAAGGCACAGAGAACACATTTCCTGCTGTATTTCGGGACAGTATTGTCATACCCTTCCTGACTACCTCTAGACAAAGAAAGCTTCCCTTCAGAAGGCCAAAACAACGTTCCACTATATTTTGCATTTCTGTGTGGGCTGCATTTTCATCCATTTACTCTGTGGTCTGGAGAATGCAGATGGGGACATCAACCAAGACTCTAGTGTAAAGCAGGTATTACCTGCAACGCACAACAAACATTTTATTATATATGGCCTGTTCCTTGCTTGCATGAAACCTGTATGCATAGAACTGTCTATCTAGCATGTATATGCACTGATCAACCAGATGACTCTGTGGGAATTCCCTTGGTAGGATCCTTTTGTATAGATCACGAGTGCCAGATATGTGAATCACAGGAACTGCCCTGATTTTGCACAGATGCCATTGCATTATTCAGGCCTGTTTTTTTTTTTAGTACTATTAAGTAGCATAATTCATTTATATTCTAATGACGCAATAAGTATTAATCTGATTTTAAAGCTACATCCTTTAAGATAATAATTGTTTTCTCATGTGACTTTTAATTATTGTTTAAATTAGTTCATGCTCTGTATGTGTTTTTAACTACTTGATAAAGTGCATAGCGGTGCACAGAAGCTTGTTATATTTGATACAGTCTGCGATGGTTCTAGACATTATTGGATTGTTTCACATAACAGGGAAATAGTTAATATCATAAAATTCCCACATTAAAATGTCTGTGGAAACCAACATTTAATACTGAATTGTTGCATTAACAAAAAATAAATAAAAGATGGGACAATATTAGTAACATAAAGTTGTTGTGCTGCTTATAATCCCCATTTTGAGAAACCTTATTGAGAGGGGAGCTCTGACCTGCAGATGTGTTATTTTGCATTGCAATAGTTTACCAATAGAAAAAATGCCTAAATTGTTAGCAGGATAATGTGGCACTAGTGGCAAGCAGTAAAACAGCATGTAGATAGTAGCATCTGGGTGACCCACTTTCCATACATATCCATGGATAATGCATCAGGTTATTACCACATACAGCAGATGTCTTTATAGCACCCCTGCACATATAAACATTTAGGCTAACCATGGCATCAACTGTTTAAGTTGGCATAACAACATCAAGTGTTGTGCCACAGAATGGCAGCAGTGTTTGCAGTGTGTACAGATTTTATTGCATGAACACTTTAGCATGTAGACCAAAAGGCTACAGTTTTAACACTGATAGTTATGTTCCCTATGGTGTTTCTTTTTTGTGTGTTGACAGGCAGACCATTGTTTGGTAACACTTGTAGAGGCTGGGGCAGGACAACAGGATAATGTTGGCAACCATGTAGAGCCTGTTCAGAGACAGAAATATCAACATCACAGTCAGATGACATGGCAGCATGCAAGAACCAGTGATGATCCCCATGCAACTACTGCACCAGCAGACAAGCACACTGCTTCTGATGTGGACTTACTAAACATAGACAAGTACTGCAGGGGAGTGTGACATCATCGCCTCTCACAGTTGTTCCCTGACATGCAGGTGGCACTTGGAGTCAATCAGCAGATGTGCTGGAGAGTCATGCTACTACCAGTCCAGCACAGAGCATGTTATTTGCAGAGAGACCACTCAGCATACCTCTTGACTTCTTTAATCAAGAATTTTGACTAAAGCCAAAAACAATGAGGGGACAAAGGGGCAAAATCAGGTGCAGATTATAAAGCTTGCTCTTATAATCACAGAATGTTTTTAGAATACAGGTTTTGCATTAACATGTAAAACAATGGGCCAGATTCACGATGGCTTGCAGGGAGTCTACGAGTAGAGTAAGACTCCATGCAGCCATCATGTCCAACGAGTGATCCAGAAACAGCCTGTAGGGGCGTGTAAGAGAGCTCCTAAAACGTCTCCTACACGGACAGGGCTGGGATATGCAAATTACCTCACTTGCAGCCGAAAGACATGCAAATGAGGTAAATTTGCGATCCAGGTAGCACAAACCTGTCTGAGTAGGAGACGTGTTAGCTGCAGAAATGTACTCAGTTGACAGCTGAGTGCCGTTCTGCAAATAGCAGAATGGAGCCTTGTCAGCTCCAAATAAAGGTTGCATATGGTTGAGGAAGCATGCCAATGACCAAATATACGGCCATTGGAAAGTTTCCCAGATGCAAAATTAAAATAAAAAGATTTTTTTTTCGGCGATTTCCGATGTTTAAGCGTAGCGCAGCGCCGCGCAAATGGGGTGCACCACAAAAACCAGAAAAATAAAAATTTAAACCCACAAACGTGGAATTTATGAAAATTGTTAAATTACAATGTAAGGGACTAGCAGGCTGAAGACAACATGACCACCGAGTAGGGGTTGCTAAGGGGAGAAGCCCAGTCTAAGACATGTAACCAAACATTAGTAGGCAGTCCTATGTAAATGAGTGTTAGGATAGTGAATCACACTTTTACATAGCAAATGAGCACAGTCAGTGGAGTGTAGGAGTAGGATATGGGGAGGAACAGAGTAGGAGATAGGTGACATCACAAGGTGGGTATGTATGAAAGTAGTGAAGCTCATTGGAGCACAGTGGCATGTGTTAGCTGTCAGTTAGACATCATGGAAAGAGGTGTGTCAACAGGTAGGCCAGGTAAAGCCAAGAAATGGAAGGTGTATACTGTGGATAACACCAAAGTTTCTTGCTGAGTGGGTATGCGCGTGTGTGTGCACCTGTAAACTCGAGTAAGACAGAGTGCACGTGTGGAAGCGTGAGTGCGCGCGTTTAAGCTGGAGTAAGCATGTATCAGGCTGTTGGAAGACCTGTAAGCATGTTTGCGCTGGTATGCGCGCGGTTTAACCCGAATAAGCAAGTTTTAGTCCATCTAAGCATGCGTGCACGCGTGTGAGCTGCTGTGAGCGTGTTTCCGCTTGTATGTGCGTCGCTCCCCCGAGGAAACAGAAAGGAAAAAGGAAGCACAACAAATAGTAGGAAGCTACCAGGGAATACTAGTAGAGCTGGCAGGTGCAAACGATCAGAATCAGGCAATTACACAGGCAGAACACTAGCCCAGCCCAGCACCTAATACTCTGCAAACAACAGTGCAGTTTGTTTCTCTCAAGAGACACTGCAACACTGGAGTAACCTACTAGAAGTGAAAACTGAAAAAGCTACACTCAGACAAAAAATGCTAGGGGCTGCCATTGCTGTTATAAGGTGACATATGCAACATGCTGAGGGTGGTGACAATGCAAATGCTGCCGGACAACCCACAGTGAGGAGACGGAGAAGAGTGTACAGGCCCAGGGTCACCTACCAGGGGTTACATGAGCTGGAGATAGTGGAGTGCTATAGAGTGGACAGAGACATCCTGCAGCAAATAGTTGAGCTGTGCAGGCCACGCCTCACACACAGAACCAACAGAGGGGAACCCATCCCAGTGGAACCCAAGGTATGTGTTGGCCTAAGAATACTAGCAACAGGTACCTTTCAGAGACCAACTGGTGATATGATGGGGATATCACAGGCATCAACATCCAGGGTACTGCACCAGTTCCTGGATGCCATGTCAGCACATGTCGGTGATCATGTATATGTCCCCAATTCCAGTGAGGTATTGGCCAGCAATATGCATCTCTTCCAGCAAATAGCAGAATACACTGAGGTAGTGGGTGCAATAGACTGCACGCATATACGCATCAAAGCACCAGCCGGTGAGCGGGGTAGGGCCTACATTAACCGCAAGGGCTTCCCCTCCATCAACTGCCAGGTCGTGTGTGATGCCCAGGGCATAATAATGAATGCGTGTGCTGGCTGCCCTGGAAGCTACCATGATTCCCATATCTAGCATCTGATGCAGCTGTACCAGACATTTGCCAATGGGGACATCCCACATGGTCACTTAGTGGGGGATGCTGGCTATGCACTGGAGCCGTGGCTGATGACACCCATCAGAAATGCACACACACCTGGACAGGAATGCCATAATGAGGCACACGCACAAACACGAAATGTAATTGAGCGTGTGTTTGGGTTGCTCAAGTTACAGTTCCGGTGCCTGGACACATCTGGTGGAGCCTTGCAATACTCACCGACTACATGTACCCAAATTGTCATGGTATGTGCTATGCTATATAATATGATTCTGCAAAAACAGCTGCAGCAGGACCAGCATAGGCCTGGGACAAACAGCCCCCCACCAAGGCCATCACAGGCAGAGTGTGACTCGGAGGAGGAACAACCTGAGCCTGCCCCAGTAGGCAGAAGGAGGCGGGTCCAGTATGCCTTGGCCTTGGCAAAGAGGCAACACATAGCACATACACTGGCTCAGTAGGAACCCTGGAAATGATACCTCTCTCTGACTCTCACATATAGTAAAAGGGATGCCTAACTTGACACTACCTGTTTCCAAACATGTATAGGGAGTGCAGTATGTGCATCTGACATAGGCAGCCCTGCAGCACCACCTGAGTCATGATTGCCATGTGTTAAGCAATGTAAGGTAGTGCTAAACAGCATTTACCACCATGTAGTATATGCAAACTTGATGACCTTGAGTATCATCCTACCCTCACCAAACATGAGGCCACAATATGAAGACAAGATGATCAATTACAACAATTGGCTTAGGTATTGGTGTCAGTGATAGGGGATACAATGCCTGTCAGCCTGGGATGACATGCTCGACAAGACATGATGCTTCACTAGGGATGGATTTCACCTATCACCTGTGGCCTTTTGGATATTGCCAAAGGCTCTTGTCACCCCTATAGTGCCTTTTTTAGGTAAGGCTCAAAACACAAACCCACCTCCATAGGTATCACAAGGGATAAGAAACTATAAGTAATGCTACTCAATGCCAGAAGTCTAAACTGCAAGATGCATGCACTCCAAACTCTCCTCAGCATGGAGAATGTTGATATCTGTGCAGTAACAGAAACCTGGTTCAAGGCTCCCAAGAGCACCCTAGCATTAACAGGTTACACATCATACCATGCTTTACAGCTGCAAAACATGGAACAAACTACAAAAGGAGGGTGAGTATCAATATTTGTCAAAAATACCCACACCCCCAGGTTGGTGGCACAGCATGAAGCATCGGAGAATATCCATGTGCAACTAACAGTGGCTAAAACCACCTTCCAGTTCACAGCCTGCTACAGACCACCCTCCTAAACCCAGGAACCACACTTGGCCGACTGGAGAACACATGAAAATATGAAGGTCTCCCCAAACACCATTATATTGGGCGACTTCAACTACCCAAACATAGACTGGAAGCATTACCCTAGCCCCAACACCCTAGCCCAAAGGTTCCCAGAATTTATAAACCAAAATGCTATGGAACAACTTGCTACCACTCCCACAACAGGGGAAAAATACTGGACCTGATCATCACCAACATGGGGGCTCTATGCCCAAGACCAGAAGTGTATCCCTCACTGGTAAGATCAGACCAGAGAGTAATCTCACTGGATATTCACATCCCGATCCCAGCCCATGGCCAGAAAAACACAGTGAAAATTATTCACTAAAGCAAATGTCACACTCCTCAAAACTGAGGTGGAATCCTTCACAGCCCCTGTGCCTGTGGAAAATATGGCCTAGACCTCATAACCCTTTATAAACGCATTTTATGAACACCGTCAGGAATGCATGGATCATGCAATCCCAAATAAAACCAAGACCCAATCCTCCAAAGCCAGGCATCCTGTCCGGTGGACCTCAGTTATAAACAAACCATACAATACAAGGAGGAAGCTACTATATGATAGATCAAAATCCCAAAAAGGGAAGGCATCTCTGATCAGTATTATTGAAAAACTATGGCCAAACATAAGATCATCTAAGGCCATCTTTGAGATAAAAATTGTACAGGACACCAAGATAATCACAAGGCATTATTTACTTATGGTAGGAACCTGTGTGGGGATCCCCAGATATGCTCAGAAGTAGTCCAAAATGACAAACAATATACCAACCCGCAGACATTGCCAACATCTGAGCTGACAGGTTCAGTGCAAACTCCCCCCCCCCCACCAAAAGGGCAAATATCTATCCCAGCAGTGCTGGCCCCCTGACATCGCAGATGCTCAGGTAACAGCCAGCCTCTCCAAAGCAAAACACACAGCATCAATGGGACCAGACGGTGTCCTGGGCTGTGCCCAACATGAACCCCAAGAAGAATTGAACACAAACATAAAACCACTGTTCAATCTCAGCCTTACCACAGGACATGTACCCAAGAGCAGTGTACAGCAACAGTGGTCCCTCTCCACAAAGGTGGTGCCTCAATGGATACTGCAAACTATCGCCCCAGAAGCCTGACTACCTTGGTCTGCAAAGCTATGGAAAGATCATCATGGACCTCAGAAATAAACATATTGGGGACCTACAGACACTGGATCCTACTCAGTTTGGCTTTGTCAAGGGCAGATCCTGCCTCTTAAACCTGGTTGAGTCATTTGAAACAGTCACCAAGGCCATTGACGAGAGGAAGGTGGTCCACACAGCCTACCTGGACCTTGCAAAAGCCTTTCATACAGTACCCCACTTGGTCATCATAGATAAGATCACCAGCTTCAATATAAACCCCTATGTCACTGGATGGGTTGCAAACTGGCTCAAGGACAGAACCCACATGATCAGAAATGCTGGAGCCATGTCAGACCCCAAACCAGCTACAAGTGGCATCCCACAAGGCTCAGTCCTGGGACCTCCCTTATTTGGTATATCTTTCTCAGAGGTACAGCCCAACACAGAAGAACTGTTGGTGAACAAGTTTGCAGATGACTGCAAACTGGGCGCCATAATCGACCCTCCAGCTGACACAAGCATCCTACAAAAGGGCCTCATAGAAACAGACAACTGGTGCCAGTGCCATGTCCTCAAGCTAAACACAAAACAGTGTATAGTCCTCCCCTTTGTCAAAAACTAAGTGCCCACAAATTACCACATAGGTGGTAACCCATTAAGTATGGAAGAAGTGATAAGGGACCCGGGGACCCAAGCTGATAGCAATCTCATATTTGATAACCACGTGACCAAAGTGTTTAGAAAAACATTTCATATAGCCCACCTAATCATGAAGGTATTCACATCTACATCAGGGGAGGTCATCGTGCCTCTTAACTCATCCCTCATCAGGCCCATAATTGAGTACAATGCCCCTTGTGGGATGTACCTTATCAGACACCTGCAGCAGCTGGAAAGACCACACAAGTACCTCACCAGGAGTATCAAAGGGCTCAAACACATACCATTTGCTGCCCGGTTAAAGAAACTGCAGCTCCACTCAGTGGCATACCGCCTGCCCAGAGGCAATCTGTGTCTGATGTATAAAGCCATGTCCAAGCTGGAATCAATGGACATGCTGCACCTCGGAAACTCAGAATCCCATCAAGCTATGCGCTCAAGAGACCTGAACCTCAGGACTGAAATAAATAGGAAATGCTGGAGTGACAGATTCATAACCCAGAGGCTCCCCCCACTCTTGAGTAAACCCCCACTCCAGGTTAGCCAGAGTCCCTCATTGACTCTCTTCAAGAGTAATCTTGATGAGTGGATGGGAGATTGTAGGTTTACCCTGGGTATCACTTCTATGTCACTGTTAGACAGAGGCACAGTATACTAACCTTGAAAAATGTCATGGCAAACTCCACTTAAAATGTGTGTTGAAAGCCAAACACACTCTGGCTAGGATTATAAAGGCCCTAGGGCAGATAGCCTAGTATGAACCTATGAACAGAATCACACACACCAACTAGTACATCTGTGGTCAATGTGGAGTAATGTTTGGCAATGTCCACCCAAGTTGGTGAATACACAGCAATGTCGGACAAGCCTGGTTTAAGTAGGCCATAGCTGAACAAAATGCAACATGCTCATAGTTGCCCAACTGGCCCTTAACCAGTCTGAGCATTTAAAGCAGAGATGGGACTCAAGTCTTTGCAAACTATCACATGGAAACCCTGCAGGCACAGCATAATCCCTGTTGAGTTATGACACAAAGGAGTCTGGCGGTAAGAACACAACAATACTTCCAACACACACAGTATAAATGTCAGTATTGGTCATGTTCACACACAACCAGAAATGTAGTGGACTCCAGATCACAACATATGGAAAGGTCACACTGGGCATGCTCACACACTTGGATAAATGAGACATATGTCAGGCAACAAACCATGGAAAGGCTGAACTGGGCATGCTCACACACTTAGGCCATGTCTGAGTATAGCAGTCAGTCACACATATATGGCAGTTGTATGTGTTAAGCCAGGAACCTCCCACGATCCAGCAATCTGCCCTGTGCACACAGTTAAATGACAACAGACACATATATTAATATACTGGAACCCTGCCAAGATCAAACATGTTACGCAGATACACAAGTTGATCATAAAAACTGGGAAAGCTACAGCAATAAAGAACTTTAAACAGTAGCAGCAACAAATATTGTGCATCCCGAACATAAACATAGGTGCAGAGGTTGATACTATGCTGTCTGCCCTAGGGAATTCATAAGCCTAGGCAGAGTGTATTTG
Source organism: Protopterus annectens (assembly GCF_019279795.1). Lineage (NCBI taxonomy): Eukaryota > Metazoa > Chordata > Ceratodontiformes > Protopteridae > Protopterus > Protopterus annectens. The sequence goes on along the minus strand of NC_056728.1, from coordinate 1,296,729,106 downwards.
GCGTCCACCTCCCCAGTAGAGTAGCCTACTGTGCCTCTGTAAAGTAGATCACAGACGGCACCCTTTAAGGCTAGTTTGCTGTGCCTCTGTCAAGCAGGGACACAGTGGAGATCCCAGGGGTGAAATTGCAATTTCCCATCCATGCGGCTGTATTTCGCTGGAAGAGGGCTGGTGAGGGACTATGTCTAACTTTAATTGGGATTCAATTCCAGAGTGAGGGGAGCCTCTGGGTAATGAATCTGTCCCTGCAGCATGTCCTATTTATTTGTCTGCTGAGGTTTAAGTCCCTGGAGTGTGTAGCTCTAAGGGTCTTGGATGTTATGAGGTGGAGCAAGTCCATTACTTCTGGGTTTGAAATGGCTGTGTACGTCAGGCATAGATCACCTCTGAGTAGGCGTTAAGCAACTGAGTAGAGCTGGAGATCCTTTAGTTGAGCTGCATAGGACATCTGTGTGTAGCCCATGATCCTCTTGGGGAGGTACTGTTGTGTTAACTGTAGTTGCCGCAGGTGTTGGGTAAGGTACACCCCAAAAGGGGCATTGTAGTCAAACATGGGCCTGATGAGTGACTAGTAGAGGGCCACAATGACCTCCCATGATCTACATGCAAACACCCATGTGATAAGGAAGGCTATATAAAGGTCTTCGCAATGACTCTGTCAATGTGATTAGCAAAGGAGAGGTTATGATCTATGTGGGTCTGTGGGATATTGCTCTGTTATTTAGTATCTTCCTCCTTCTGTTGTACAGCTTATATATGGCTGGGGTCAACCAGACAGGTCTCCTGTTTTGGAGGAGTCATGGTTTTATTTGGGATAGCATGATCAATGCATACCTGCAGGTGCTCATACAATGGGTTTGTAAAGGATTCTGCAGATTGGGCTGTATTATCCTCCAGCACGGGGCCTTTGAAGTATTCTACCCCAGTCTTCACAAGTGCAAAGTCTGCTTTTGAGAAATTCTTTACAGTGATTTCCTTGGCTGGGGGTGGGGACGGGATATGGATGTCCAGGGAAAGTTGTTTATGGTCTGATCTTAACAATGACAGTTCTACCTCTGGTGTGGAACATAGAGTCCCCATGTTGGTGATGATCAGGTCCAAGATGTATTCCCCTTGTGGGTGTGGTGACTGGTTGTGCCATAGCACATGGATCCACAAATTGTAGTGGCTGTAGGGTGATGTTGTTGAGGGCCTGAGTAGTATCTCCAGTCAATATTTGTGTACCTGAAGTCAACCACTATAATGGTGTGTGTGAAGACCTGCATATCCTACATTGTTCCCAGGAAAGCCAAGTGTGGTTACTGGGTATGGGGGGGGGGTGGTGGTGGTCTGAACTACACACCAAACCAAAAGGCAGTTTTGCACAATGGTAGATGTATATGCATGGCCTGTCATGCTTAGTGCAGTGGTACCAACCCCGAGGTGTGTGTATCTGTGATGTATATGGATATACCCCCTACTTGTGCTGTGTGTTACAAGTCCTGTGGTCACAAAGCTTGCTATAGAACATAACCTGGCAGTACCAGTGTGCATATGTGACCCTGAACTAGGCGTCTGTTAATGTACAGATATTGTTAACCCCCATACTGAGGGATAGTTAAATATGTACATTTTTCTTTGGAAAGACTGATGATGTCAGCAGCTTATAAATACAGCAGGAGAAGGAAACTCATCCAGTAATGTGAATAGTGCACTGCGCTAATGCGTTTCTCTCAAATATCATAACATAGGTAGGGGTTTGAATCCTGCAAATGCTGTGTGGGGGGGCAGGGGGGTGTGTATGTATGCAATTCTCTGTGAAAGGAGTGGCCTTTTTGAAGACTGGGATAACACACTAAAAGATGTACATTCCTCTTTGGAAAGACTGATGATGTCAGCACCCTATAAATACAGCAGGAGAAGGAACATCATCCAGTAATGTGAATAGCAAGCTGTGCTAATGCATCTTTCTCAAGTATCATAACATAGTTAGGTAGGGGTTTGAATCCTACAAATGTCATGTGTGCATTTATCACGCAGTTTGTCAATGTGTTTTGCTTTTAGCAGGAGGGTGTGTATGTATGCAATTCTCTGTGAAAGGAATGGCCTTTTTGAAGACTGGGATAACCCACTAAAAGATGTACATTCCTCTTTGGAAAGACTGATGATGTCAGCACCCTATAAATACAGCAGGAGAAGAAAAATCATCCAGTGATGCGAATAGCGGGCTGCGCTAATGCGTCTCTCTCAAATATCATAGTTAGGTAGGGGTTTGAATCCTACAAATGCTATGTGTGCATTTGTCACACAGTTTGTCAATGTGTTGTGTGTTTTGCTTTTATTATTGTATGACATATTATTATAACAGTAATTTCAATGCACACATCAGGTATGTGTTTGCCACATACAGATATGTACCTGTCACCTTTAATAGTTCCTATGTGTGAAGGCTGCCCCATATGAATACAGTTGTTACCTTTGCCAGCATGTGCCGCAGCTTACCAGACCTTAGGCCATACATGTATGTTGATGACAATGCAGGCTACTGCAGTGATCTGTGTCCTAGGCCAACTATGTGACACACACCCATGAAAGCTTTGATAGATTAATGTGGGTGAGGGTTCATGTCTGGAGTATATGTCAGACATGTTAAAACACAGCAAAGTCTGTGAGTGATGGGCACCCAGTGTAGGTGTATGGCAACTGTTGCCGATATGCATACAGACACCTTCTTGCTTAGGTGATACACTGAGGGACTGCAGAATACCTTTGGAAATGTGAATATCACAGGAAAGACAAGATAACACTTGTCCACATGAACACACCATTACCCATTCTACATGATGGGTGCTACCACCTACATGGTACTGTTGGAATACTATGTTAACTACATGCCAATGCCAATGCTACAGTTGTGTTACAGCAATACAGCATGGCTTGGAAAGCAGGTATCTGTCCATATGATACCCTTTTGGTGGTTAGGTGTGTCATGTGTAGAGTGCATTGTAGGCCACTGTATGTATTTGCAGTCGTGGATGGACATATCCGTAGTGTGTTGGCATGTACGTGAGACTGCTCTATGCCAAAGAATATTATTCCCAGGGATGTGTGTGGCTCAGTAAGAATATAGTGTAGTACTGCAGGGATATCACTGACACCAGGTTCCTACATCTGTGTATCAGTTGAGGAGACACCATGTCATGACCACTGAATGTCAGGCTATGTAAGCTGTGTATACTACCAGAATGCAGACCATTGACATTTGGAAACCGTATCACCCACAGCATACTGTCAAACCATGTCATGTTCCATGCTAACCATGTTCACAAATGTACACCTACAAACTCAGTGCTGCAAACATCACACATGTACTGTCCACACCCCAACACATGCAGGCACAGGTACACACAACAGCCATGTGGCACATGTGCAGACAGTACACTTTGGGAATTAACACTGGTGTATACAAAACTGCAATGACAAACATAGGTAATGCATCATGCATGCTCGAATATACCCACAACAATATCATTACACTGTACTGTTAACAACATGATAATATTACTACAGTGCTATGTTGTCACCCTGTGCATCAGCACCATGCTACCCTGTTCCTGCATCAATGTTACAGATGGCAGGAGGTGGCACAGTTTAATCATATGCAAAGGGCATGTACTTGGTTTGCCAGAGTCTGCCATTGACACATCCAATTGACATGTATGTGTGTGTGTGTGTGTTAGTGAGGGACAACAGTACAACATGGGGCAATGTTGCTGCAATGTGTGTGTGTATGTGTTAGCCCTAGGTGTTAGCATTATGTGTGTGTGTATGCATGCACACAGTTCCACCATGTGGCTGCCATATACGGGTGTTTGTGGACAGCCTCAGACTGTACCTGCCAGGTCATACAGATCACTGTCTCTGGCCACGGACACGGTACCTGTGCCTGGCAGGGGTGCTATGGACAGTATCAGGTACTAAGCCAGACTGGGTACTGTCATCAGAAGCAGTGAGTTGTTGACTGTACACATGTCACTGCTGGGACTGTCCAGAGCCACGTGCACGTGGTCTTCTCGGATGGTCTAATGACAGCACAGACCCAGCATTGCTGGGGCTGGTACTGGCACTATGGGAGCGGCTGCAGGTTTGTTGTCATCCACGATGACTGCCAGCTGATAATGTTGCTGGCATACGTCCACATCGATGCCTCAACCATCCTGCACTGTCCTGTCTATCAATGACCTCGCTGATGTTACGGATGGAAGACGCAACATCACACATAGTGTCATTCATAGCGGTGCAATGTGCTCTAAGCTCCCTCAGACCCTGTCTGGTGTACCGTTCCATATGTTCCTGTGCCTGCATTACAGCCCGGAACATAGCTGAGGTTGAAAGACCTCTGTGGGCACGTCTGACAGGGGCAGTACGACCACGGATGCTCCCACGAGAATCCCTGGACATCTGGCTGTGTGGTACCATGTCAGGAATCTGGCCATGGCTGCTGTGAGGGGATGCATGTGCCAATGATACCACACTACCCTGGTCAATGCCCACTGTATGCTGTCCCTCAGCTAAGGACATTGGTGACAATGGATGTATAGGCAGGATGACTGTGTGCATTGATGGGGTTGACTGCTGTGTAGTGTCAATTGGCTGACCAACGACAGACCCTGTCACACCTCCCTGTGCCATTAGACATGTATCATCATAATCACTATCCCCAGCAGTGGCTTCAGGTTCCCTGCTGCACTCCACCACAACAACATCAGAACCTGTGAGAGGAAGATAGGAAACACAGTTTACAAATGTGTACATGATATTACCACACAGGCACACAGGCACACAGGCACACATGTACACATGCACACATGCGCACAGGCACACATGCACACATGCGCACAGGCGCACAGGCACACATGTGCACATGCACACATGCACACATGCACACAGGCACACAGGCACACAGGTGCACATGCACAGCATACTCCTCAGTACAGCAGATACAAACACAGACACACCTGCAATCCAACACATACACAATACTGTTTTAGGGTGGGTGACAGCATCACAAGGAAAAACATCACTGCACACGTGTCAGCATGCAGATTATGTGTTGCACAGGAACATACAGTGCAAGTGCGGACAGCCCTTGTTAATAACAGTATATGTGTACTTGACGCTTGTGTGTAGTTGTTCAGTGATTGTCTCCACCCTGGGACACAATGTGTACAAGGACATAAGAATGTTGTGCAAGTGTTACAAGCTGTGGGTGCATATATTTGCACACACACACTCACACACACACACACACACACACACACACACACACACACACACACACACACAAAAAAAAACACATGACGGTGCTACGCAATGACTGCTATGTGTACTTTTGTGGTCGGCAGAACTGGATGTGGTGTAGTAACATGAGCCATGATCAACATGCTTCTTGTGGTCAGTCAACAATAATAATGTGTGCCAGACAGGCAGCTAGCATGCTGAACCTGACGTGCAGTAACATGACTACATCCACAATTACACAGCCACTTGTTACATGGGTTTGTAAGGTGGAAAATAGTGAGCATTGCCTAACATGAATGTATTATTTGTTCAAGACTGTTGCACAAAGACATGATAGGCCTCTACCCCTCAGGTATATTATGTGTACTGCGTAGTTGAGAAGTGGGATACTGAAGGGTGGCCATACAGCAGGTGTCATAATTGGATATGTGTAGCAGGCTAAGGTGTAGTGTGTATGCCAAACATGTGTGTGTTGTGTACATGTGTATCAGGTATGCCTATACAATGTCCAGTACTGTGTTGCCACACATGTGTGTCATGCTCTGTGTATTGCATGTGAGTGGGGCAGCTATTGAGAATAATGGGATATGCATAGTCTCACAGCAAACATGCACAGCATGCATTATGCATAGGTGTGTTACATGTGCACAGACTACACCTCCATATGACATGCACATGTCATTAGCAATAGTATTGTTATTACACACTCACCAGCATGGATTGGCTGCCTTGCTGTCACTCCAGAGGGACCTGCAAAAATATGACAGTGATTGCCAGTGGCCACAACTGTGCCATTGATACTGTGAGTATGATAAAGTACAGTAGTACAACAGGTGGCTTTCACAGGTGTACAGATTATGCTCAGAATATCAAGCTTGCAGAAGAATAGGCAGGTTAACAGCTACACGAACAGTACACATCTCACACACGCATACACTACCAGTACAGAGATCAGTCAACTACAGATATGGCATGTTACCTGCACGCTCCATTTCAACATACTGGGTGGCTCCAGCCTCCATGATGACACACGTTTGTGGATGTTGCTGTTGTTGGCCTGGAGCCACAACACTTAGGAGGTGCTCCTCCACACTGGTGAGGGAGGGGTGGATAGGTACCCTACCGCCTGTGGCAAGCTGTTGTCTGTGGATATCAGATGCATGCTGCTGGACATGTCTAATTAAATCACAGCAGTGATGGCGTACCTGCTCATATGTCCGGTTATGCATGCCTATGTCATTTACCTGACGGACAAGATCTTGCCACAGTGCAGCCCTCTCATGCTGGTTCTGGCTGGTCCTGGAAAACAGCACACAGTAATTCTGCACCAGGCTCTGGTGGATCTCCTGATCCTCTGCTGCTGTATAAGGTGGGTTTTGCTGATGCACCATCACCCTGGAAGGAAAAGAAAAATATGTGAGCAAGTCATGTGGCACACTTAATATTCTAATGTACTGATATCACTTAACTGCCATATATAGCATCTGTCTATCAGGGGATACACATGTTCAATACCACATATCAGTGCTCAGCCCACAACTGTCTGACAGTGCCTGCCACACTCCATACAACAAACTAGTATACACAAGCACTCGGCACACTGTGTGGG